>NC_056743.1:1028187639-1028422639 GCF_019279795.1 Protopterus annectens
TTGTGACTTCAGAGTTTATTATATTAAGAAAGAGGGTAAAGGGGCGGGACAGGCAGTTTAGTTCAGCACTTTCATCTACAATGTCACCATAAACTTCGTCAGAAACATTTGCCATAGCACCATTTTTCACTGCACCTACAACTTACAAATCATTTGACTAGGTCAGAGTAACTTATTCCTGAACTCTTGACCTCTGAGAGTTATAATACCGCAGTCACTGACACTTTACACCTGATGTGACATACATCATTCATTTTTATATGAATGCCAGCGTACAACCAGAATTGTTCTTCTGTAAAACAGTAATAAGCCATTTAGGAAGCTTACAAAGTGATCAGAACAACATATCAGTTAATATCAAGATAACTGAGAGGTGCCTGTTAACTTCAGTTTGATTCATGAACTGAGAAAAGTGAGTTTTATGTCAAGGCAGGCATTGTGAAGGACAGCAGATTATCGTTATACACCGGACATGAATCGTAAGAGTTATTGCTGCTCATTGTGGTCATTCTCACCTGTCATTCCTTGTAACGTAACCTTATCAAAAGACTTGCACTAGTTTCAATACTTACCCAGCTATTGTTTTCTCTGGTATTTAACAAGAGAATACTGGACAAACCTGAATGGTCATTTCTATGACTGTATACTAACACACAAATGGCAATGGCCCTGCAGAGTGGTACAGGTCCTTGAACAAAAGCCTCCAGCAGCAGAATTGGATTATGAGTGGGATAAACCAGTCTGCTTACTACAAAAAAACGGACATCCCCTTTCTTTTAACGGGAACAGTATGCACATAGATGTTCTGGTGGCTTAATTCTCTAATCAACTTTGCCTGCAGTTGCACAAGATGTCCATTGCAACTGATGTACTCCTCCCTTGGACTTGCTCCCTCATTCTGTTCAGCCAAGAAGGCATACCTCTATGGCCTAGCAGTGCAGGGGCAGCTAACTACTCTCAACTATCTACTTTTAAGATCAAAAAGTCTTATGCGTAGTCCTCCCTTCTCATGATCACTGTCCACAATTTCCACAAATACCACATTTTGGCATGATCCTTTTTTTTTTTTTGAATGGCTCCCCTTCCTTCACCTCAATGACCCATTTGCCCCTCTCTTGCAGCAGAAGCCAGGCACCTCCCACCTTGGATAAGAACCAAACATTCCAGTTGTTCCCTGGATAGAAGGTCATTCACTTTGTAGAGAGCTGAGAGTCAGGCAGTAGGTAGTGAGCCAATCTGAGGGACTGAAAAGCCCAAGTTTCTGTCCTGGGGAATCTCTGTCACATACAGCTAGCACTGCCTACAATGAGGAGAAATCTGTACTACCAAATAAATAATTTGAATAGTTCCTAGGGCTGTTCATATAACATGCATTGTTTGCTCAGTAGGCCTGGGTTATACTTATACAGCACCAAGTGCTACCATGTGTTATTCAAGCAGTGAACCAAAGTTGTCTTCCTCTTCCCAGGATAGGTGATCTGGAAACATCTGCTCACTTCCATTCCTACCCAGCCTGTTTCCTCTCAACTGCCCATGACCCCTAACTGATTGCGGGTTGTCAGTGTCACAGAGCGGGCTTCAGCCCTTCACACCATGAGGGCGGGACTGATATTTTCATGCCCAGCCCACTGAGATCATCACTCTTCTTGCCATGCGTACATGTTGTTTATGGCTGTCTGTGGTGCTGAGTGCAGGCAGTAGCAGTCATTAACTCGATCTGATGAGCAGAAATGGCTCTGGAGGAAGCTGGGGCTGGGCTAAGTGAAGTGAACGGATGGCAGTGGCTGAGAAAGAGTACACATCAGGGATGCTTTCTTTGTACACACGACTGGGAGATCAATGGAATGAGGGCACCATAATGCATTGTAGGTATACTTTATAGTGAAATCTTGATATCACAGGAGCTATGTTGTAAAGAACCACTTGCAGGGCTACTTTGAAGCTGAATCTGTCTGAAAGTGGGTCATAAATACATACAAGCGGTCACTCTCCATGTTTCATGCACAGTGGCTCACTTTACACTTTCCTAATCATGTTTTGTAAACACCACCTTCCTAAATCCAGTGCAGAGGTATCATACAGGTAACAATAGTATTCTCCGGGATATTCTAATCTGGTTTCAACATCTTACGTTAAATGTTTGCCCCCATTTGGAAATGACAAGTTATATGAGGGGCATATCTACAACTGGGGTTTGGTGCATTGAACCAGGTACACTATACTGGAATTTACTTAGTAAATTCGATACCAGGTCAGTACACATTTCACACTAAGTTTGGAAGAGGCCTATGCTTAAGGATAACATGGCCATTAGTCCACTCGTATAGCCATAAGAGATGAGATGTTAAACCAGCCATGACAAAAGGATAGTCAATGGCTGTAATGTGCTTACACTGATGTACAAGCCCATATGAAAGTCATATTTTTCAAATGTTCACATTTATAAACCAGGAAGAACATTCTGTACTTTTTCTCTCATTTCAGATTTAGACCACTCAACTGTATACATCAAGAAATAATAGTCACTGAAATAATAGAATGTAAATATACTTTTCAAAAAGAAAAGAAGCTGAAAGTATTCGGAGATGAGAAATGACAACAAACTGCATATTGGTTAATATGAAACCTGTGATAGAACCTCTCACCTTGAGTGTTTGTGTCTGACCACATGCTGATGATGCTTGAGGTATGTACACATTTTTATGTCAGAAAAGAATCAGAATTCAGTCCCTATGGAAGCAGTGAACACTAGGCAAAATAGAACATTATTATTACAGAACAAGACAGGACAGTATGGACTCATCAGGACAAGATAGCAGACAGCATTGCAACAGATGTCCCAATCCTGCTTTTTTTTTACCTCATCAGAGTTCATTCTCAAGTGCGACAGGTAAGGTTAATTCAAAAGAATTTGCAGTTCAGGGGTAACACCTAATTTTTGGCAATGATACCCACCACAGGTTTGCACTGCCGGAGTTAGACATTCTATACAGCTCACCTCAGTTTGCAGTTTACACGTTAGAAATATGCAGAACACATGAATGATAAATGTGATGGGATAAAACTACGAGACACATGTTGCTTTACACTGGTTGTGAGAGGCAAACTCTGACAATAGCAATGAGTTCCAAAGAAGTCAAAACGTTGTGAATATATTAGACAGAATTCCTATCTGCCGTGGAACTTTACAAAAATGCGTGCATATTTTTTATTTATATGGCCTAACAATGCCAATAAATGACCAGTCAGAAGAATATAACCTCAATATCTATTTTTTTACATCTGTACTCATTTACTCACTCACTAAACTAGGTATAAATCCCTATGAAACAAGATGGGTTGCCAACTGGCACACTGACAGAACCCACACTGTAAAAGTTGCAGACTCCAAATCTGACCTCAAAGCAGTGAGAAGTGGAGTACCACAGGGTTCCATCCTGGGACCTCTCCTGTTTGGTATCTACTTCTCTGAAGTACAGGCTAACACAGAAGGCCTCTGGCTAATGAAGTTCGCAGATGACTGCAAACTAGGAGTCATAGTCAAGTCCCCAAATGATGTGGACATCCTACAGAAGGGCCTCACTGAGACAGATGCCTGGTGTCAGAGCCATGGCCTCAAGCTCAATGCCAAAAAGTGGAGTGTCATCCCCTTTGGTAAAAACTCTGTACCCATGAACTACCACATAGGCAGCAATATACTTAACACTGAATGTGTGATGAGACCTTAGGACCCAGGTGGACAGTAGTCTCTCCTTTGATAGTCACATCGCCACAGTAGTCAGGAAGTCCTTCTACATGGCACACCTCATCATAAAAAGGTTCTCATCCAGGAAAAAGAGGTTATTGTTCCCCTCTACTCATCACTCATTAGACCCATTATAGAGTACAACCCCCCTTTTGGAATGTACTTCACAAGACATCTGCAGCAGCTGGAAAGGCCCCAGAAATACCTCACAAAGAGGATTACTGGCCTCAAACAGATGCTCTACACTGACCGCCTCAAAAAACTCCAGCTTTACTCTATAGCATATCGCCTACTCCGAGGTGATCTCTGCCTAACATATAAAGTTATGCCAAACCCAGAGCTGTTGGGCATGCTACACCTAAAGAAATCCCAATCCTTCTGAGCTACATGGTCTAGGGACCTAAACCTTGTCACCACAATAAACAGGGCATGCTGGAGGGATAGATTCCTGTCCCATAGACTTGCCATACTCTGGAACAGGCTACCCATGTATGTCAAGCAAAGTTCTTCATTAGCACTCTTCAAGAAAAATCTTGATGAGTGGATTGGATATAGGAAATACACCCCGGGGATCACTTCTGCGGCTCTGCTCAACAGTGGCACAGGAAAATAGCTTTCTTGGGTGGCGTAAGCCAGGGAACCTTGTTGGCTAGGCGTACGTAGGCCCTTGGGCTGATAGCCTAGTACCTACCTATGAACCTATGTCATAAAAAGGCTACTGAAATGCAGAACTTAATTTTTCTGAACTCCAATCAAACACTGTAAACCTTGATTTCTTTTTGCTTCTGTGAATACGCTGTGAGGCACTCAGGTCAGCCAATAATTCCTGAAAAGGCTGGAAATACAGAAATGTTTAAAGGGATGGTAAGTCAGAGATTCTTACCATGTCCCTGGAGAATTAAAAGGAAAAGATCTTTCTCAGGAAGGGAATATACATGCCTCCTGACAAAGGTTACATTTCAGAAAGATATTTAAATATGAAAGAAATTTAAATATACCAGCAATATGTACAAATTAGGGTCACATGCTGAAGCAGTTGTTTGTATATTTTTGCATATGGCAGTGCGTTTGTGCATAAAAGCTTGTCCACTTTGTTGTCCCTGCTCCACTGTTGTGTTTGTAAGGAAACCAAAGTAAACTTGCAAATACTTTATAAATCTATACATTTATCACCAAACTGGCAGAAGCCTTTGCACAGCTGGGTTGTACTAGTTTGTACAAATTATAGAATCATAGCATCGTAGGAGATTACTAGGCTATCGACCCAGAGGTCATTTTAAGCCTAGCCGTTTCAACCCAAAGTAATACTATACAAGTACTGGTCAATACCCAAGATTGAATTTAGTGATGGACATCCCTTGTCTAGGATGGTTGTAGGTACTATCCCCGGTAAGAATTTATGGTGCCCCATCCACTCATCCGGGTTCCTCTTGAACAATGTCATAGAGGTTCTGTGTTTCACATAAATTGGTAAACTGTTCCAAAGATGTGACAGTCACTGTGAGATAAATTTGTCCCTCCAATATGTCTTATTTAAGTTGCAGACCATATTTAAGTCCCTGGAATGGGTAGCTGTAGCACCATTTGATTTATGGATATGCAGCAAGTTCATTAGGTTTGGATCTTGGATAGCTCTTATAAGAAGCTGGACTTGGCCCTGTTTGGAACAGCAGCACATTCACAAATAACTTATCTGCTACCCTGCCCTAAAGGAACTGAATTCTGCTACCCTACTCTCTGATAACACTCTTATTTTGTCTGGTAGTCATTGCTTGCAAAGGACAGACAGGATCTGTCACCTTGGTTGCTGCATGTCTTCTTGGAGAGGTTATGACAGATGACTACTTTATATGTCTGTGAAGTGAAACACATCAAGTTGCAACTGGTGAAGTTACAGCTCATCAGCGTCATGCCTTACTGATCACCACTGCTATTGTTTGAATGGCATAACAAGGCTGCTATTGCTGTGAAAAAGCATTTTAATCTTAATGAATGTTTCGCTCTTTTCTGCGGCCAATTGACTTTGCAGTAAGACTTTAGAAGAAAGGTGGGCCCAAGGATGATGACCTCACTTTAAGGAATGCAAGAAGGTTTGCAAATTTCAAAAAAGGATAGATTTTCTAGTCTTGGGGATCTGGATGTGCTAATTTAGCAATTTGTGAATTAATGTCTGGTATCTCTAGGAGATGTGGGAGCCATCAAGGAATTCTGCTCTGATTTTACAGTGTAATATGTAAAGAACTAAGGAAGTTTATTATATTACTGCTGTAAAAAGGGTCAACCAGACTGCAGACAGGCTGGACTGAATACATTATTCACAATTTAAATCTGATAAATCACTTTCATCACTGCAGCATTAATCTCCATTAAGAAAAATCTTGATTTAGTTTGACAAATTGTTAACTGAAAGTATTCCTTCATAGCAGGTTTGTCAGCATCAGGACGAACCATTTCGATTTTCCATATTTCTTTTTGTCATTCTGTTTCTTTTCTCTAAAGACACTACTGAGTTAACAAGACATAGTGAGGAACAGAGTGCTTAATACAGACAAATGTCTTTCAAACCAAGTGCTGCCAAGTGACACAGTCACTGTTTTGGCCATTGATGCATCACAGATTAGTCCATTGGTGACCTTATTGACAGAATCCACTGAAAGGACTGAAACATTTAGTGGCAGCTGCCTTAAAACATTCACTTCTGGTAAAACTAGCAAGTAAAACTAGACAGCTCTGTACTGGACGGTTTGCTACGGAAAGCAGATTGAATCAGCTTTCCAGAATGGTGATAACACTGTCTTCTTATATCACTATATCAGAGTTTGTATCACTGAGAAGATGATAGATTCAGAAAGGTGACCTTTAACAATGGCTAAAGGAAGGAAATTAAACAGAAATTAACAGTGAACAATGCTAAACAGGAAATCTGTTCTTGAACTGAACAATGAAACCATTGTGAATAAACCATTATCTAAACTCTGGAATCTTCTTTGAGACCATTAGAGAATTAGAGAATTAATTATTGACATGTCTCCAGTTTATTAAAGGATATTCACACACACACACATGGGTTTCTTTTGTTTGGTTGACAGGAAGTTCGGTTGACATCTGTTTAATCGACTGCATTTACTCGATTATACAGATAGCTGGCAAGTGTGTGATCAACAATTCCCAGGTAGGGGAATATTTTCTTTACCCAGGGATTGTGTGATCTTGGAGTTAGTATATATAATTACCATGTGGAGTAGGAGGGGTGTGGCCTCCTTTTAAAAAAAAACAATGTTTTAAACTTGCATGTGTCAGGGTTTTTCCTCGGCACATGTGTATTAGGCAGTGTAAGTTTCAATTAAATGTAGAGTGGTTTACCTTCAGGATGTTGATGTACATGTTAGTCAACCAACTGAAGGCAAATCATTTATCTAGATATATATATATATATATATATATATATATATTTATGAAATTATATACACACACATTTATATATACATATATATATATATATATATATATATATATATATATACACACACACACATTATATCATATATATATATATATATATATATATATATAGACACACATTTTATTGTTTTATATGTGTATATATATATATATATATATATATATATATATATATATATACACACACACACATACGCACATTTTATATATATATATATATATATATATATATATTTATATACATACACACACACACATTTTATTTATATATATATATACACACACACATATAAACTGTTCGCAATGTCCAACTTTCAATATTTTGATGAGCACTTGAGGTGTCACTACTCATAAAAATCACACGTCACTGAATTATGTTAGAGTTCATTCTTGTTTATTCAACATTAGCACAATATTAGTATTACAGCTTCCATCACTATTGTGTGATCCTGGGGTTGGTATACATAAGTAAAAGGGTCTGCGGCAAAGTCTGCATGTTGGAAAATATGGTTGGCTTTGCCCGCATGTAAAACAATAGTATGTTGTGTGTGCAGGTATAGGTTTACTTTCAGTCCTAATCAATTGTTGCAAAAATAGTCTGTTACTCTTCTAGCTGTGATCTATTGTGATTTGATTTTGTGGATTTCAATGGTTTGTTCTGCATATAGTTCTGTGTAGGTGATTTGTTCTTTCAGTATTTTCAAAAGTAATCATATCTATTTATATATATATAAATGTGTGTGCACATGCATTTGTTTAAATCGTGACTTAATTTCTTAATATGATTTTATTTTTAATATTTAGTCGAAACAAAGTAACTATAATGACAGTAGCAAGTGGAAATGTGGTTTTCTCAGGATCAGTACAATCATTAAATATTACTGGATGAATTATTATCCTTCTAAATGCTTCCATCTTCAGATGTACAGGTCTATTTTGTCTCTGCTCTTGACTTTTGCTTAACTGCAATCATCCAACAAGTTGACTTACCAGGTTAAAAAAATTAATGAATCAACAAATTAATTTATTAAAGTGAAAAATGTCTAGTGCAAATTCCTTGAGTACCTTATTACACTTGTGAAATGGGAAAGGATGCTGTAGGTGAATTCACTTCTGCTCATGAATTAAACAGGTTATAACCAACAATGAGGATATTCAACTTTCTACTAGCTCTTTTGGCAAAGAAGGCTAAGCTCATACTATGATGACTTTGACTACCAGCATGGGTAAGTTTTGGATCTGAAGCTGTTGGACAAAGAATGATGTTGCTGAGGCAATTTGCCTCTTCCATATGGGAAGGGTGAAGAAATGCTGGGACGCATACAGGTACAACACAGACACCAGAGATAACAGAGATAATACTCATGTTGTGATAGTAACCGCAATATAGATAGGCAGTTGTTTGAAGGAGGATGTCACAATGTAGGAGAAGGTATTTTCTTTCATGGCACCGTTAAACACCCCTTCTTATGGCACAGACCAGCATGCCTGCTGGAGATAGAGGTAAGTAAAAACATCCACGATGTGCCACAGTACAATAGCTCCTCTGCTGTCCCTGTCCCATGCATGGAATTGTCACTCATACCATTATAACTGGAGCATGGATTTTGAAGAGACATATGAGTTGAGGGAGACCTTCGGGGATGTGATACTACAAGAAGTCTGAAGTTAGCAGGGCAGCGAGAAATAAGAATGTAAAAAAAAATGTTTTGAGCTCTGCATAATATTTGACTTCTTGCCTTTGTACATAGGTGTCTTAAGATAAAATCTTATTTGGTTTGTGTGTGCTGCCGTGTAAACTGCAATCTGTGCAATGACTGAAAAATTACAAAAGCATGCCCTTCTACAAGAGAAACAAAGAAACACGCCAACAAAAATAAGCTGCACAGTTAATGAAATTGCTGCAACAGTTGCTGCTTATTTCACTAAAAATGTTAACTGAAATCAGTATATTTGTTTGCGTGTTTTAACTATGACACTCTCAGCAAATATACTTTAAGGCTCTGTTTTGGAGATGTAATAAGATTTGATAACAACAAATGCAGAGCAGCAGTGCACCTATCAAGACGCTGTCTGTATTGTTAGTTTGTTTGTGTCATGCTTACACAAATATATTTCTTATGTGGAGCTTCCCAGGGAGGAGGCAGTGTAACCACAGACAGTATACTGTAGATCATGTAATTCATGAAATGTTATTTCACGGTGGTTGGATACTAATAATATGCATTTCCTATGACTTACAATCTGAATTACAAATTTGTTTGTTAATGAGAACATGGAAAACTTTACTGTCAATATCCATCTGAATTTTAATTAAGGTATTTATTTAAGCAGACTGTCATTTAAAATTGAAAGAATGTGACTTTTGGTGGAAGTCTGACAGTCTATCGAGTGTCAAGAAAAAAATATAATAGTATTTTTTTCTGTAAAAATCTTGAGCTGGTTAGCACAGATACAAATTTCTTTCAGCCAAAATATCATTTTATTACAATTAAAGTAACATATCTAAAGGAAAAAATATGTAATAATCAACCTGTGTGTTTATGAAAGCAGGCACCTGAAATGGAAGTAGGTAATTAAGAAAAATGAAGGAAACCCTGGCACAGTGATGGAATTGCAGGAGACATGCACATCTTGGCTGACTAGGCTACATGGACACCCTTAAATAACAGATGTCTAGCCAGCTTCTGAGATAGAAATGGAACTGCAGGCCATTATATCATGCCCACAATATCTAAATTATTCAAGGTATGTGTGGGGGGGAGCGACAGAACAAGGCATGTGGCAATAGCTTTTTCAATTGACTCTACCTTTCAGCGCACTATCAGAGAAGTAAAGCAACACAAGATTGTGCGGTACGTCTAGGCTAAACATTAAAAATAACAGAATCAAGAGACATCCGACTTCAGGTATAATGGAAATTACTATGCTTTTTCCTGCATTTGATCCAATGTCAGTGGAAGTTAAATGTTCCAGCTGTTACCCAGTTTTGGAAGGGAAGGGAATATTTTTGCTTGTTAATAGCCTAGGGAACAAATTCTACTTAGAGAGGAAAAACTGAAATAAGTTTAGCTGATAACTGACAGAAGGCTCTGAAGGATGGCTTTGTCAGTAATCACTGCCTTAGAGGAATCTTAATGCAACAAGAAGCCATTAAGTCAGTCACTCCAGTAACACTGGATACTTTGTGGAAAGGAGAAAATGCTGGTGACAAAAGGAGGACATAATGGATTTTTAGAGCTGACAGGGAAATTAAGTAATTGTGGAGACTAGACAGACCCAGAGAAAGAAAAAAAGTAAATTCAGGAAAAATAACACTATTTAAGGAACAGGTATATTCATTTATATAATGGAAAATGTATATCAGATTGTAGTTATTAAAACGGAGGGTGTGTTTTCAACCATATCCTTGGTATATGTGTTTGTATGTGTGGGGATTCTACAGGACGAATATTCTGTATGTGTGTGTGCATATATATATATTTATATATATATATAGGTGCAGAAGTAAATAAATACATAAGGTGGTGTCATTTCAGCTCTGCATTGTAGCAAATCATTCTGCACATTATGCACTGCACTGCCAATAACAAGAGCAAGTTAAGCACAGGTTGTTACCGACTCCTTATCTGTTCTGTGGGAGCCAGCATTATTACAGAAGGACATGTATGCTAGGAAGATCATCTGGCCTGGCATGCTGTTTCTATGGATATGGTTTCACTGCAGCTTGAATGCAACTTAGGTACTAACTTAATATGCAAAAGAACAGCTGGAGGTGAGGTGTCAGCAAGCAGAAAGCAGCTTTAGATTCTAATCTTAGTGGCTATTAGGAGAGCAAATTAGTCCGCGGCTAATTCATTTATAGTAGCTTCTGTGCAAGCTGCGTCTTCATTCAAAATGTTTCAGTGATTGTGTAACACAGCACTGAGCAGGTATTTGGTAAGAAGGGATCACTTCTGAATCTCAGTGAGAAATTAAATAGTGGCACAAAAAAGTTCTGACCTTACTGGATGGATGGATCATTTTGAAATCCCCAAAGGCAAAACCGAAGTGGACTAGCATTCCAGAGGTTGTGGCATACCTCTCAATTGTACATCATAAGGAATATTCCTCAGTTTAAGTCTTAAAAATTCTGTGTTTCTCACCGTTTCTCAGTGAAAGGGTTTGGCACACATTTTGTCCATTTCTTGCATGTTGTGAGAGGCAGTGCTCCAGATTTTGGTGATGAAAAGTTGAGAGCCAGGGCGGAGATGACATCTGCTAGGAGTCTTACTGATGGTGATTTCCATCTTCATTGTTTTTAGTGGTACAGGCCTGTAATGTTACATATTCATAGCATATTTGTTTTGCCTGCACAGTAAACCTTTTAACCACATGGCTATCTTCAAAAGCCTGAGTCTGTGGTGCAGTTGCTCATAAAATGGCTGAAAGCATTACACATTTTACACACTATAACAGATGACAGCAGGAATATATCAAATCTTGACATTGTTCCTTTTATGAAGTGATCTGATCTGTGACTTTTTTTCTTTTTAACAAATAATTTTGTATGCACAGCACTAATTTTATCTTGTCTGATAATTTTTCTACATGAATGCAGATATTTCTGTCCATGAGTGTAACTCCATTATCATATCTGTGTCATTATACTAGCCATCTTAATGTGTCTTTTTATTTTCAGTCTCACAATTATACAATACTGTACAGCACTGCTCGAATACCTTCAGTTGAACTTCTTTTTCTTGCAGGCTGTACACAAATTATATACTCTCATCTTTGCAGAACCATGAACCATTGTAATCCAGGTGCTCTTTTGCACTTAAAACTCTCTCTTCCCAATGTCAGTAGCTTATGAGTTACAGGTCATCTGTAAATGGAATTCATGAAAGTTTGCTTTTGGTGAAGTAGATGATTTCGCAAAACAATACCTATTCTCAAGAGACTGGTAAGATGGTATTTGATGAACTACTTGAGTTGGAGGGACTGATCATAGTGCAAAACTGCAAGATGTAATTGGTAGAGCATGCTAGTCCAGCTAGCCAGACATGCAATTATATGTAATACACATTATATGTTAACTAGGTTACCATATCAGAGTAAGTGGCCTATATCATATACAAGGAAATGGAGAGTTGATACACAGTGTGAATGTGGGGACAGGAAGGCTCTGTGAACCCCAATACAATGCAAAGACTACTAGGGAGAAATTCTGTATGCTGTAGAAAGCAGAGCCTGATTTGTGCCCTGCCACTGTGAGTAAAGGGCTGTACTACCTTAACCTGTTAGACTTGTTAGAGGAACCAGACTATCATCTTCCCCATGTCTACCCATGATTTTAGACTTTGACAGGATGAGTGAGAGTTTTTATTATTGCAATCAGGTAGTAGGCTGATCCAAATTAGATATTTTAGACACAACTTCTACCAAAGATAAAGTATAGGCTTGGAGGAAATGTCACTGACAAATTATCTGTGTCTCTTTGGTGGGGGGAAGTAAGCTTAAAGGTGCAGGCTGTATTCCTGAGTGTGTCGTTGTTTAGATGAGATGTTAAACTGAGGCTCCATCTGTCTATGTTAATGGTAGGTGCTGGGAGATTGTTTCTATCCAACTGAGCTATCAAAAAGAGTAAAGGGAAGTTCCTCAATGCCCTGGCCAAATTTCCCCTAGTAATATAAATACCACCAAGGGTCTCCTGAAAAAACTTTAATATCCTAGTGGTACTAATCTGGTCAAGAAAGGATATTTAAATTAAACATTTTAAATTAAATCCATAGCTCTGCCTTTATTTCAAAAGTAAAGAAGAATAGACTACATACACAGAGTTTTGAGCTGTGTTTATGGTAACGGGGGGGGGGGGCAAGCAATGGGACAGCAGAATGGTTGGGGAGGGGGGAGGTGCTGGTCCATTCACCTGCCTAGAGCCCCATTTGACCATGATCTGGTTCTGGTTAGAAGACATTTCACATAGCTTTTGATAAATTGTGAAACTTTTTTATAAGCTTTTTTCTCCCTACTGCCTGGCCTATCAGCCCTTCACAATATGTCAGCCCATTTATTCTCATAGGATGAAAAATGATCCATCATTCTCCCAGTCATTGGGGAGTTTTCTATTAGACCTTAATGCCAACCCTTATTGGCTGATGTGGATTTGCATGCCACAGCAATGACCTCTGTGTAGTAGTGCTCCTTTCCATGTGCTAATGAGGGCTGTCAACAATGGCTTGGTGTACCAAGCATGTCTCCATAGGTGAATATTTTACCTGCAAGCCTTTGCTTGTATACAGTGAAATAGGGACCAGACAACCCTACTACAGTAGGAAATTCAGCATTTACAGATAACTCTTACCCTTCTTTACCTGCACTTAATGGGGTTGTTAATGCAAATAAATGCAAATAACAAATGGTGCTTACAGAAAACTGTTAGTCTTAAAAAAAGTTTATATACATTGTGCACGTCATCAGAAATATCTGACAGAAACATGATGTACAAAAGTACTTATCATACTGACTTTCAGACTTCTACTGTATTTAGTTTATAATTCTAATTACGTACATGAATTAAAAAAAAAAACAGCTATGTATGCTTTTAAATAAAATAGTTTTAGCTTATTCACTCAATGATTAGCTTAAAATCTTGAGTTTGATGTGACTCTTATCAGCTTTGCTAAGGATGAAGTTATATTTAACTATATGATTTTAGACAATATGGAGCGAACATGAAATAATGTAACACAATTTTAGCTCAGTGGTTAAGGGAAATGGTTTGTTTGTTTGTATTTTCGTCTTTTCCCGGTTAGGGGTCACCACAGCGGAACTCAGGACTGCTAATGATTGGCAGTAGATTTTTATGGTGCCGAGTTGCCAACCCGACACCCAACCTTCAGCGAAGGCACACCCATTCACGCATTTCTTTCAGAGGCCACTCGACCACGGGGAGGACATGCAGACTCCACACAGAAGGCACTCCAGCCGAGAATCAAACAGGAGAACCTCTTGCTGTGATGCAACAATGCTACCGCTGTACCACCGCTATGAAAAGCTCTGTGTACCATGTACATACACAGTGACTCACTTTTCCCTTTCTCTCCTGTGTATCACATGAATCTTTCATTGGTTAGGTGTTTTTGCTTTTGACTTGCCCTGGAAGATAGCAGGTTTTGATGACAGACAAGAACTAGTTTACTTACACTGTCTGCTCATTTCCCTACTTAACAGATAACCAGTATTTCATATTTAACCCCTAGCATACTTTTCACCTATTCTGTAAGAACTGTCTTACATCTACTTAGCATTTTATTTGGCTTGAAAGCAACTCTTAACATCTACGTCCTTCTCTGTGAAAACAATCTTTGCTGTTCAACTTGATCCTTCACATTGAATGTCTTTTATATATTCTATATATATATATATATATATATATATATATATATATATATATATATTGTACCAATCTGTTCATCTATAAATTTTGTATCTCTTTCTTCCTTTTTTACACATGAAGTGTTGACAATTTTCTGCACATACAGATCCCTTGAAACATCTACATTATAAATACATATTTTGCTGTAGTAGTTTATAATATGGTACCTGAATGTGCCTAGCAGTTTCATGCTCCCACACGTATAGTTGTAAATATGAAGGTCAAACCTACTCTTTCAAGTTAGAGATGTGACAGAGGTCAGGTAATCAAATAGGATCTCATTCTATGAGACAAAGCTACACAAGGACATGTGGAGTAGCTAGGCAGGAATCTTAATGCATTCGCTGTGAGAAACTCTCAGAGACACAACATTTTGAGTGACACTTGACATAAGTTTTCTTACTTTGAGATATTTCTTGTAGGAGATACATAACTTTGTGCAAAGTACGACGCAGTCTGTCAAAGCTCAAACAGAACAACAGAAATCAGAAACAAATAATCATCACACTGCAGAACAAAGCTATCCTGACAGTAAGGGACCTTCAGCAAATCTTTCTCAAAATAGAATTTACTACTAAAACCATGCAAAACTTATAACATTTTGAAAGTATCTCTTGAAACCTCTGCAACAACAAAATCACAGATATTTTTTAAGGATGAATATCTATGGGGGGGGCAACATAAGTATTTACTGAGCAGAATGAGTAAACAGTCAGCATCTCTAACTAAGGATCCACATACCGTATTTCTGATGGACTCCTATTATATACTTTTAATTCAGCTGTCAGTGCCTATGTAAACACTTTGTTTACCCTTTTCCTCCCATAGTAAAAAGTTGAGAAACTTTGACAAGTGCCACGATCTTATCTTAAGAAGTAATGTAGTTGTCCACAGGCACCATCTTAGGTAGTTTCCTCTGATTCTCTGTGGTAAAATGGAAGACAACATGATGAAAGTATAATTTGTTTTGATGGTTACAGAAGATGGCCAATGCCACTGAAAGGGTTTGCAGGTTTGAAATTCTATCTGCAGAGTTCAGTGAAGAGAAACTATTTCAAAGATAACCACTTCAAATCACAGGTAGCCAGAGGCTTATAGTTAAGCAGTATTTGTTTTTTCAGTCATGAATTTCAAATGCTAGTCTGGCAGTGGGGGTCTCTGAAAGAAGGCTTCAACTCAACATCTCCTCTAAAGAACAGTTTCCTAGGCTCTGCACATATAAAGGCATGATTATTCCATCCCAGCTACAACAAATATTACAAACTGCAGCCCTATGTAGTTAAAAGAAAAGGATAATTTAAAGCAGATTACATCAAGTGCTTCAGAAACAAATAATAGAAACTGAGATCTACTGCTTGGAAAGGCATGGTTCTAGTTTACTAAATACTTCTTTTTGTTAGAAAGTGTCATAGCCACTACAAAAGCTCAGTGAATTCAACGGGAAGGTCTGGAAGTTCAGAAATGATTGTATAGCAAATAGCTATTCATGAAGATGAAAAGATTCAAGATTAGGATCCAGAATGATGCCCTTGTCCTTAGAGAAATTTTGGGGGGAAATGGGTCCTACATTGACAAGTCCAATAGCAAGCAAAACTATTTCATTCATTGCCATAGATGTACTCTGAAAATCCATCCATCCTCAACACCTTTTTCCCATTTTGCACATGGGGGTCAATGTGTCACTTCAACGGTGATAATCATCTAGAGCCAAGATTTACACTGCTGGGTGGCTAGCCCTGCAATGGTAGATAATCCTTACCACTCATTTGCATACAAACTCATACCTACGGCCAATTTAGTGTGTCCAATCCACCTACTGCATGTTTTTGGAATGTGGGAGGAAACTAGAGGAAAGCCACGTGACTGCAGGGAGGACATGCAGACTCCACACAGAAGGCACCTCAGCCTAGATTCAAATTAGAGAACTTCTTACTGTGAGGCGACAATGCTAACTGCTGCATCACCGCGGCTGCATTTTGAGGTGACAACGTTAACCACTGGACCACTGCATGTAAGCATAATTCACCTTTGCTTTTAACAGTAACTTCTGCAAAATCCAAAAACTGAGGAAAACATGTAGGAAATGATTGAAAAATGAAATAAACAGAGCTAGGCTGAGGAAAACCAAGTAATAAAATTCCAAACACCAGTTGATTGCGAATGCTTTCATCCACTTTAATGAAATAAACTTCTTCAGACAATTGTACAACTGTTAACCCCTCCTATTTATACACACCGTAATCACATGATTAATTAAACTTCAAAATACATTCTTAAAAAATACTTAAAAGTATAAAATATGAGAAACAAACAATGAAAAAAGTGCATTTCAAACAGTTCTTTTGATTGCCTCCAGCCCCCTTCTGAAAAATTGTATTCCTACCAGCATTATTCTGCCCCATATTTGATCCCTGTGCCTGCTGTGCTCTCAGACGTTCACTACATCTGGTGTGATGTTTTCCTTCCTGTTCATTGTCACTAGAAAGGGGTGTGGTGTCCTCATTCAGTTGATTTGCATATGATGTGCTATTGGATGGAATCCAAGTGTCTATTTCGACTTGTTTAAATTAGGGTGGGGGAGGAGGAAAAGCCTTGTCCTCTAAATAATCACGTTGGTCTCTTTCTAATTTCTTATTTTTATCATCTTTTAATTTAATAAGCAATTGGTCTATACTGTCCAGGATCCCTGTGTATTCGTATTTATACTTGTCAAAATCAGAATTATTATGAATACTGCTTTCCAATACTGTGAGTTTACCCAAAAGTTTATCATTTTCACTTTTATAGTTCCCAATCATCAATTCAATATGTTGCAGCCCTTTTTAGTTACGGAAAGGCACTAACTCAAGATGAAATTTAGAGTTAGCACTCACACCCATAGGGTAGGTCCAGCTTCTAAGTCCTTTGGGGACATGGCCTAATTTCAGGCATTCCTCCAGGTAACTAATTTTGAGCGGAGTCTTTCTATACCTCAGTAATTTACTGTCAAAAAGTTTTAATTCTGTAGTCATGCCCGTTCCACTGGCCGGTTGTTCCCTGCTGTTACTGTTGTTTCCAAAGTTGAATGATGCTTCTTTCTGTAACCATTCAGCAAACACAGGAACTCCTATAAGTCTCTATGGTAAATCGTTATGAACAGTGCTGTTAGTCGAAAAACTGCTTTGTAGATTCCTATTAGGCAGACATAAGTTCATTGACTTGTTACCTGCTGCTGGGTTGTTATTGACAGTCATTGGTCTCCCCAAAAAAGTTGAAGGAAGATTACATTGCAAGCTGTTAGGACCAGAAATTCTATTATGCACTTGTTGACTAAGCTCATTCACTTTTTCGGATAAGGTTTGTACCACTCTAAATTCCCAAGTGTTAAGGAAATATCTGTCTCTGCTACAGCTTAAGAATAAAGCAATAGGGTACTGGTTTCATGCTCCTCAGTTCCAACACCATCAAGAAAATCACTAACCACTGAAAAATGAAATAAACAAAGCTAGGCTGTGGCAAACCAAGTAATAAAATTCCAAACACCAGTTGACTGCTAGCGCTTTTGTCCAGTCTAATGAAATGAACTTCTTCAGACAACTGTACAACTGTTAACCCCTCCTATTTATACACATCATAATCACGACTAATTAAACTTGAAAATACATTCTTAAAAAAAAATATGGGAAACAATGAAAAAAGTGCACTTCAAACAGTCCTAACTAAGCATTTTCTTAAAACATCTACAACCTACTGTATTACAAGTAATTTCCAAGTGTTAAATTTTTTATTTTCAACAAACAAGCTATGGAACATTGGTCCTTCAGGCCTGGAAAGTAATAGGCATTCAAGTAAAGCTGCCACCATAATTCTTGTTTTTCCAAGATTAAACCTAAATTACCCCCTCTATTATTCAGCTTTACTTTATCAATGACCCTGAACTTAAACGTATGCCCAGGGTTTTCCTGCACATGTTTGGATAATGCATTGTTCTCTTTTGCCTTCCTTATGCTATAAAGGTGTTCATATAGTCTTTCTCTCAGCTTGTGTTCTGTCTTACCTATATAGAAACTAGCGCAATCATTACATTTACTCAAACAGATGACATTTTTCGAATTGCAATCATATCTTTTTGTTAGTTTTAAAGTTTCTATTATTGATCTTATAATTAGCCCCTATATCTATATATCTGCAGTATGGGCAGGCTTCACACCTAAACACGGGATACCACCAAGAAAAGCAAAAAGAAACAAAAGTACCACCAAAAACTGGCCACTGACAAGGAGATATAGAAATCCAGATTTATTAAAACACTTAGCACCTCGTCATACATCGCGTTTCAAGAGTAAAAACACTTAACAAAACAACTTTAAATACTATTATCATCACTACAAAGAACAATACCCCCCCCAATTATTTAATAATTCAATTAAATCACATACTTACAGTTACACTCTTTGTTAAGCTCGAAAGCCTCCAAGGTACCTTAAACCTTAAAATAAAAAGTATTTTTTTTCTAAGTAATTTATCTTTTAAATGGTATGTTATCCCAAACATACTTCAACTTTTTCTAGAACACAGTCTTTAAGATTATCAGGGTTGAAATTGCGGTAATGTAAAAAATGATTACCTAATGGACTTCCCTGTTTTTTATTGTTTATATCCCTCATAAGTTCTTGAAGTCGAACCTTAAAACTTCTATACGTTTCTCCAATATAAAACATGTTACAAGTACATTTCAAAACATAAACAATTCCTTCTGTGCAACAAGTAAAATGATGCCTAGGAACAAATCTAACTCCATTAATATATGAAAAGGAGTTAACCAAATATTTACAAATTGAGCATCTATTACAAGAGACAGTGCCCCTCTTGACCACAACACTTATATTTATACAAACTTCTGGGGGAAGGAAGTGGTTATGTACCACCTTATCCCACAGATTTCTTGCTCTTTTATAAGACATTTTGATCTGTTTGGGTAACAAGCAGCATAAATCTCTGTCCTTTAATAACATGGTCCAAAACTGTTTAATACTCTTAACAGTTTTAAAAGTAAGTATATTAAAAGTAGTAACAAAAAAAAATTCTTTCTTATTGTCCTTATCCAGAGATCCATTATGCTTAACAGTAGGGGCATATCTCACATCATTATTCAAACTACCATTAATTTTGCACCTATCAATTCCCCATCTCATCTCCATAATTCTAAATTTAGCCTCTGTAACATCATTCACATTACAGCCTCTATTAAGAAACATTTTTCAGCTGCCACTATTTCCTTATCAAATACCTCATCAGTACTACACAATCTATGAATTCTCAAGAACTCATTATAAGGCAGTATGGACAATAAATGTCCAGGGTGGCAGTTGTTCTAATTTCTTATATAGACTAGTCTCCAAGCCTTCTAATTTAATGTCCAGAAAATTTACCTGAGAACCTAGTTGAATTCCATCAAATTTAAGGCCCATATTATTAATTTGCAAATTGCCCCAGCATCTTTAACTTGGCCTTTACATAAACAAATCAAATCATCAATAAATCTAAGATATAAAATAACATTGGACCTATAAAAGCTGTGGGAATATATATATATATATATATATATATATATATATATATATATATATATATATATAGTCCATCTCAACCTTTACCATTACTAAATTGGCATACATGGAGGCAAAAGCTACCTCCATGACCACTCCCTGTAACAGGTGAAAAATTTCCTCACTGAATGTGAAGAAATTATTTTTTAACAAAATGTCACCAACTCAATGAGAAAATGTGACATTGGGGAATCACCCAGAAAATAAAACAAAGTCTGCATTCCTCTCTCATGTTTTATATTTCTATAAAGGCTTTTAACATCCATGCACAGCCAGAACATGGACTCATTGCATTGGAAATTCCTGATTTTTTTCCAAAAAATCCTGGATATCCCTCACATAAGAGGGAATGCTCAAGACATACTTTTTAAAATAATCATGTAGCAAATGACTAATCTCTCTCAAAAAATATTTCTGAGTAGAGACTATAGGTCTTCCACTGAGATGCTTCATGCCTTCATGAGTTTTAGGAAGGTAAGAAAATACCGCTATGCAACTATTGTCCACATGAAATTGTTTTAGTCACATCATTAGATGAAAAATAACCTAATTAAGTAAAAGTAAATATTCATCCTCTGCTCTAAAATAATGGCAAATATCACATTTTTCATAAACTTCCACATTATGAAGACGAGCATAGCAGATATCTAAATACTGAGTATAATGAAAAATTACTATCTGGTTCCCCTTGTCAGAAGGTTTCACCACTAAATTCTTATTACCACAAAACTCACAGAATTCCAACCATTGTTGCTTGCTTAAATTAAAAGAAATGTCAGATTTATTACTAACACATATATTATAAAGTTGTTCTACTTCAAAATTTATAGTGGAAATATAATTTTGTATACAATTATTTACAAATGGAGGAATGAAATAACATTTTAGCTGGATAGTACTGGTATCTAAATTGTCATATGCATTAATATCAGGTTCGTCAAAGCTATCTAATGCCGAGGAACAAGTATAAAAAGATTAATCAGTACTTTCATTTAAATTCACATCTCCATTCCCAAACTTCATATTATAATTTCTATGAAAATGATAAATCAAATGCAAATTTCTACTAAGCAAGAAAATTTCACTTTTCAACACATGTAACCTAGGCAAGGCTGTAGGTATGTACTTAAATCTCAGACGAAGCACGGATAATACAGTATTTGAAATGTCACAGTTCAAAACATTCAGTATAAAAAAAGACTCATTACAGGAAACACACCTGTTAGTTCCAATGTTTTCTTTTATTATTTTGTCCCTGTGAACTCCTACCAAAGTTCTTCTGTTGTCCCCACTCATTACGGTCACGTTTTCTGTAATTATTAGAGGTCTTCTGGTTGTTGTTAAACTGGCCGACACTCCAAAAATTCCTGTCTATATCCTCAGGGATATTAGCCTCAGGTTGTTGTTTCTTTCGGCTTTTCCCGGTTAGGGTTCGCCACAGCGGAACTCCGGTCCGCTAATGATTGGTAGTTGATTTTTACATGCCGAGTTACCAGCCCTGACGCACAACCTTCAACGAAGGTATGCCCATTCATGCATGTTTCCACGCAGAAGACGCTCTAGCTGAGAATCAAACCGGACAGCATCTTAGTGTGAGGCGACAACGCTACCACAGCACCACCACCACGGGATCGGATATTAGCCTCAGGTACAGCTGGAAAATGTTCATTACCACCATTCTCCATTTCTACTTCTTCCAAAGTTACAAAAGACACGGAGGTGGAGGCGGAAGTGTTGTTATAACTTTGGTCCCTCCCTCCCGCAGAGAAGGACCTATTATTCTTGCATTTCCATAGAAACGCCCAATCAGAATTATAATCTTTAATGTCTCGATTAATTTTGTGACTCTTCCGCTCTATCAGTTCCTGTTCTAATTCAGTTAATCTAATGTTTATTTGGGTTTCCCTTTCTAAGATGTCTTTTAGATTTGCCCCTCTTCTGTATGTAATGCTTGGCATTAACCCCAACTTGTTCCTACAATCTGTGTTTTCTAAAAGGGTTACCAGTTTTTCTTCAAAATATTAATAATCAACCCTTCTTTATTAAAGGTGGTTATAAAACTCATTTCATATTTTCTCTCTTCATTACTAACCATGGGTTGCATATATACCCTCCTTTCAGTTGAAGATTGACCTAATAGGGGTAAAAAGTGCCCATCCTGTCTTTTATTTATAACTTCTTTAATCAACTCTTCTAAGAACAAGTCCAGGTACCCTCTTTTTAGGAACATATTCTTTAGGGTTGAGCATTCAATCAGAAAATCAGTGTCCAAAGTGTTCATTCTGGCTGCCTGTACTAACTGGCCTTTTTCCACAGATTTCTTTTGGTACACAGGGTGGGCACTTGAGTAGTGCAGAAATCAGTTTTAATAAGTTTCCTTCCTAAATATTTTAGCCACAAAACATAAGTTAATTGTCCATTATCCAAACATGTACAGGAAAACCCTGGGCATACTTTTAGTTCAGGGTCATTAATCAAGTAAAGCTGAATGATAGGGTAATTTAAATTTAATGTTGGAAAAACAAGAATTATAATGGCAGATTCACTTGAATGCCTGTTACTTTCCAGGCCTGAATGACCAATGTTCCATAGCTTGTTTGTTGAAAATAAAAAGTTCAGCACGTTGAAATTATTTGTAATGTTTTAGTTAGGACTGTTTGAAGTGCACTTTTTTCATTGTTTGTTTCCCATATTTTATACTTTTAAGTATATCTTAAGAATGTATTTTCAAGTTTAATTAGTCATGTGATTATGATGTGTATAAATAGGAGGGGTTAACAGTTGTACAACTGTCTGAAGAAGTTCATTTCATTAAACTGGATGAAAGCACTAACAATCAACTAGTGTTTGGAATTTTATTACTTGGTTTGCCTCAGCCTAGCTCTGTTTATTTCACTTTTCAGTAGTTTGTGATTTTCTTGGTGGTGTTATGTAGGAAATGATTCCCATTTCATGGGTAGAGTGCTGGTACCACAGTTAGCACATATAGATGCGCGTGTGTGGTGTGCACAGGTTCATTTCTTCCAGTCTTAGTAAGCAGAAAACTGTAGGTAACTTTGTCATATTGTGGTTTATGTGCCAATTCAATTGGTGTCCAGAAGTACTCTTGGAAGTGTCATGCAACTCTTAATAAATAAAACAAGCACCAACTGTTAACATCCCAAGTACATTTTGTCTCTCAATAACACACTTATTCTCTACCTTCTTTGGCATCTCACAGTCAGACATCAAAGGACGACAAGCTAAAAAAAAACTGCAGTAAGTTCTTACACAAAACAAGGTTCATGTCAGCGAATGTCTCTGACCTAAGAAGTTCCAATCTAGTGGTAGAAAACAGCAGGAGAGCATGTGGAGATGTCAACTACTCATAGGTCAGTGTAAGCCACATGATGACATTAGATGGGGCGCCACTGTGTAAGGACAGTTGGGGAAATCTGCTGTCAGATAAGGTGCATCCATATCTGTGTGTCTGCTTGTGAACTCTTAGTGCACAGGAATAGAAACTTCACTTTGACCACAAGCACCGGTATTTTACTTATTTATTTTTAGTAGATAAAGCAGTGAGGATCAAAGAAGGGTAATACAAGAATAAGAAGAGCAGCTTGCACCTGTGTCTAAAAGGGGAGTTGGGAGCAGATATACAGAGAGCAGACCTTGAGACAGTGTAGGCACGTGTCATCAGTGGGGTAGAACTGGAAGCAGGACACATACCTTTATAGATACCTACTGTCTGCAAGCACTAGTGATGAAAAGTGAACATGTGAGATCTAAAATAGTAGAGCCAAAGCTGGAAAATCCTGATGGATGATGGTTGACCCTTAATAAATGGGTCATTGAACTCTCACTTCTGGGGTATGAAGAAGCTAGTTTAGCATATGAGAGGAATGCTTGAATATTATGTTGATTAAAAAAAACTTATTGAATTTAATGGATCAGCTGTCGAGGACCATATGAAATAAAAATAATTCTTGTTTAGTAGCTGTAAGGCCAGCGCCTGTACATACCAGCTTTTCACAAGCATTTCTTGCTGTTTTTTCTAATTTCTCCCTTACTTTAAGCCAAGAGATGTTTTTGTTATATATTTAGTGAAATTTCTACCTACAGATTATTTAGGGTCAAAATTGGCTCTTCCATTTAAGAACAGCTCCACTTGTGAAATGCTAACTTCAAGGATCCATACTTGAGTCTTGCTTTTCTCTATATTTATTAATAAAGAACCATATGACCTACCACATATTCCCCTGAATCTGTAATGCACATGATATGGTTATATTTAGATCTGACCCTCATTTGGCAATTTCAACCTAACTCAGAACAGACTTGCACTCCCTTTATATTTGGCTAATCAAGCATAAGGTATTATTTAACCCCTACTAAAGGTAAAAGTAGGACGGTCAGCACCACTTCTAATACAGGCAAAATACACCAAATCGGTCTACATTAAAGACATAAATAGCACACCAACAGGAGTACAAACATCCTTTTAATATATGGGGATCTGGCTGGTAAAAGCCTCAACTTCCAAATCCATACAGAAAACATGAGTAAAAAAAATGATTTCACTGCTTTTCTGGAAAATCACCCCCTCTAGCTGTTCTAACTAGAGCAGCAGTAGGCATAGGAGGCCTTAAGGCTCATCTCAGATATGGGCTGCCCATTATAACCTCTACTTCTAGGAAAAAGTCTTACACTCTGCAGTGCAATGAAAAGAAAATATGTCCTTTTATTACAAATTCCCCCTTGTAAGAATATCACTTCATCACTCATCTGTAGTCAACTCACTACTCATCAAACATACACTGGGCCTACTTTTAGGATCACTTCTCTTCAAACTCCTGCAGCCTGTTATATTCTTGCCTCTTATAGTAATATTTTCCACAAAAGACATACTCAAACTGTAGGAGTCTCTCCCAAACAGTACCTGCCAGTATTTCCCACAAACCATACTTCACTGTATGAAACATTCCTTCTGTATTCCTGCTCCAATACATTCCATAAAATGGAAAAAGACTTATCCTCCTACTTCAAATTCATAGCACAATTCAAAACACATTTTCAGAGCAAATCTCAATGTAGGTGCCATCTGGTTGGCTAAATCACCTGCCAACTTCCATTACTAACATAGTTGTTAACTATGTAGGTCTACTATGCATAATTGTCTCATTCTAAGGGCAACCTGGGAGTACTTTTTGGTTCACTGATCTGCTCAAAATATTTGACTTTCTTCTATAGGAAAAGCATTTTATTTTTTCAGCGCTAGCAATAACTAAAGTGGCTCCAATTCCCATTAAGACTATGCCCTCACAGAATGGATGATTCACTGATACTTATAACTGTCTATGCTCATAATAAGTGCACTTACAGTATTCTCAATGGGCTGGGATAAGGCCTTTAAACTGCTGTTGTGCAGTGTTCTTCAATAATTCCCATGACAATGTCATCCAGTACTTTTTAGTAATCAGCACTTTTGTGACAACTGAAAAGCATCTTGCAATTTTCCCATGAGCCTGCAACTTCACAGGAGGTAGAACTAAACAGCATATTCCTACAAACCCATTTGATCTATCTATTACGTTTCTGAGACTGCTTTATTCCTGTTTCCCTAAATGTGTCAGCTAGCAGATAGGTGCGTGACTAATAACAGGTGAGTGTTTGTCTGAGGTAAGGAAGGGGGAGAATGAGCTTTCATGTCACGTGGGGTATAGTTTGAGAGGTTAGCAAAATTAATGAATACTGGAAACATGGAATATACTGTACTGAAGTGCGCAGAAGAATGTGTGTATAAACTAAAGTGCTGCAAAATATATACTGAACTGTGGCTAAGGAAAGATTTACAAAAAGACAATTCACACAGACTCCTAACTTGGAGCTCATATGGTGGGGGTTAGTAAACTATGGCAAGTAGGGCCATAGCAAAAATGCATAACTACCAGTACAGATTATTATTATGGCAGTGTGTCAGACTGCTGGAATGTTTCCTTCAGTAGTAGTTTTTACTTTTTTCAATATTTTCATAATTTAGGTGTGCAATCCTCTATTTCTGCCATTTTTTGTTTTAATTAGGTAGCTGTCACATGTATTAGGGTTCTCTGATGGTGTCCATCTTGAATGCTGATTAAATGTCAGCTAGCATCTGCAGTGGGCTCCCAGTAACAGTGATCTTGTGTAGGAGTGAGGTGCTGTGTTATGCAACATGTGTTAAATTATACAGGTGTGATTAGAGCATGGACATGATGATTAAGTGAGGTATGGTCTTTAGTTGGGGAGGTGGTCTACTGTTGATGGAGGGGTGCTGGAAGTATTGTGAGAATAGGCTGTAGAAGACATACCATTAGAAAATAGAGTGATCTAAGGTCAGGGAATAGGGACCGGCTAGCATAGATAAACGGATAAGGTGGAAGGGTAGATAGGTCTCAGGGAAGGAAATCTATCTATGCTTGGAAACTGTAGGACTTCAAACATCTGAAATTGCTTGGAAGCTGCTCAAGGTGGGTATTTGAGCCAGGATTTGAACCAGTTGAAGACTTAAGAATCTAATGAGAAGGGAGACAGATGCAAACAGAGAGGAAACAGGTGAATGTAGTAGCACTGTAGGTGGTAAGGCTTAAAATGTGGAGGCCCATTGTACGGAAGGAGAATGGAGATTAAGCTGAAGGAATGTTAATAAGGAGATGGAAAAGATATGTTGTAATACTGGTGAACAGAACAACAGTAGAAGACACAGGTGACGGACTTAAAAATATTACAATATACAGTTTCACAGCAGTATGTGTGTGTGAGTCTGTGGACAATGCATGGAACAAATGAGAATTACTGAATTAGCCTGGATGAATTAAGGGGAAAAGGGACAGCATGTTGACATTAAGGGGTCACTTTATGTTCATAGATGGAGACGAGGTATGATCATTGTGAAGCAGTAGCACAGTGTTTGCTCACACAGAAAATAGAAGGTAGGAATTATGACATGGGGTTTGGTGGTCATAGGGATGTTAATTCATGGAGAATACTGAGCTTATTCATTTATTTTTTTGATGGACAAAAAAGTAACAGCTGGGTTGACGTCTATTAGATAGGCTTACAGCAGGGTGTTAAGGTAGAAGAATGGTGCCTCTCAGACCACGCTTGTGTTAATTTTAACTGGTGGGGAGGTAGGGTGCAAAGATACAGGTGGTGCAAACTGGTAATTAACATGGGAGTAGCAAGTATAACTGAAGAATAATATAAGAGTAAGCCAGGATGTGTGGACTGAAAATGACAAATATGGCAAGGAAAGGAATGGTACCATGAAATAAATAGGCAGATGAAAGGAGACTATAGCTGAAGATGACTGAAGAGGCCCTTGAGTCTCTTGACGTTAAGTACACATATGACATGATCATTGCCTAGCTGGAGTGAATGACTGGAAACATACCCCCTGGGATCATACGATGATGGTCATAATAGAAGTCTCAAAATACGCATCTGAAACTGGTGTGAACCTAGCCTTGATCAGTATTCTGCTGTCACCAAGATTAATGCCACAATATGAAAAAAGATAACTAACTTCAACTATTGGCTTAGTTATTGCTGACATTCTAAGGAGATTCTATATATAACATCATGGGAGGAATTGATTGACAACAGTGGCTATCCTCATAACTTCGATACATTGATCTAGCTTTTTCTCCCCAACAGTGACTTTTTTTTTTATCTCTTCAAATCACCTGCCCAGCCAGTGAAAATCAAAACTATATTAGGGTAGCATTGCTCAACAGTAGAAGGTTATATAGAAGTTACACTTCTTACAGGCATTTCTAACTCTTGAAAATATAAATATCTGCATAGTTACTGAAACATGGTATCAGAACAGCAATAGCACCCCACACTGCAGGGTTTCAATGTCTGCCACTTCTTCAGATCCAACACAGAAGATGTCAGTGTTACACGATGGGGTGTGCCTGTATTCCTAGGAATCCATCACACCTGCAGACTCATAAACCAGGACAACAGCCTTGAAGTCCTCCATATCCTTTTCACTGTGAATAAAACTCCATATCATATCATATTCAACTATCTTTCATGTCACCTGCAGCACATGAGGCATATCTAAACTATGTGACATCCTTTCCTACTGAATCTAACACTAAACAAGTCCTGAATGCTCTCTCCATGATCTATAATCCTAGCTCTGCAGGCCCTGATAATATGCTAGGTTGTTTTCATGTCAGCACCAGACACTGTCTGATAGACTCACTACTAAGCCTATTCAGCCTCAGCCTCTCCACTGGATTCCTGCCTGAGGAGTGGAGAACTGCTGTAGTCATCTCATGCCATGAGGGGGCACCACTAATTCATGAAACTAGACATATAAACCTCACCAGCCATATCTGCAAAATAATGGAAATCATCATTATGGAGCTTATCAACAAGGACATTAGTGGTCTACGAGCCCAGGACCGAGCTTGGATTTGTTAAAGACAGATTCTGCATCCTGAACCTGGAAGGCTTCTTTGAGCAAGACACTAATGCATTAAACTCTGACAGATTGATTCAAATGGCCTACTTACACCTGGCTAAGAACTTTCATACAATTCCACATTCCAGTATTATCGCTATGCTAATCAAACTAAATATAACCCCTGCATTACCTGCCAGATAGCAAACTAGCTAATGTACTGAACCCAATCTATTAGAGTGGGAGGCATGTTCTTCTTGAAGAGAGTCATTATCAGTGGTGTCCTTAAGAGTTCGGTTTATCAGTGGTGCCCTTAAGAGTTCGGTTTATCAATGGTGCCCTTAAGAGTTCAGTTTATCAGTGGTGCCCTTAAGAGTTCAGTTTATCAGTGGTGCCCTTAAGAGTTCGGTTTATCAGTGGTGTCCTTAAGAGTTTGGTTTATCAGTGGTGCCCTTAAGAGTTCGGTTTATCAGTGGTGCCCTTAAGAGTTCGGTTTATCAGTGGTGCCCTTAAGAGTTCGGTTTATCAGTAGTGTCCTTAAGAGTTCGGTTTATCAGTGGTGTCCTTAAGAGTTCGGTTTATCAGTGGTGCCCTTAAGAGTTCGGTTTATCAGTGGTGCCCTTAAGAGTTCAGTTTATCAGTGGTGCCCTTAAGAGTTCGGTTTATCAGTGGTGCCCTTAAGAGTTCATCCCTGGGACTACTTCTCTTGGGTATTTACTTTTCTGATGCCAGGGCTGACATCAGGAGCTTCTGGCTGATCACTAACTCCTCATTTGACTTTTAGATTACTCAGGAAGGGCTAACACACACACACCAATAAATGGTGACAAAGCCACAGCCTAAAACTAAATACCAAGAAATGCAGCAGTGGGTTTTTTGGTAAAACTGAGCACTCAAGCTCCAAACACAAAGGTGACACCCCTTTGAAAGTTGACTCAGCCATTAGGGACTTTGGACTTTCATTGATAACAGGCTGTCCTTTGGTATGCATCCTCTGTTGTTAGAAAATCATTTTACCTATCCAAGCTAATTACCAAGGTGCATCCTCTGTTGCTAGGAAATCCTTTTACCTATCCAGGCTAATTACCAAGGTGCATCCTCTGTTGCTAGGAAATCCTTTTACCTATCCAGGCTAATTACCAAGGTGCATCCTCTGTTGCTAGGAAATCCTTTTACCTCTCCAGGCTAATTACCAAGGTGCATCCTCTGTTGTTAGGAAATCCTTTTACCTATCCAGACTAATTACCAAGGTGCATCCGCTGTTACTAGGAAACCCTTTTACCTATCTAGACTAATTACCAAGGATATTTCTTCCAGATCTAAGGAAGTTATCATCCCTCTCTATCCCTCCCTCATAAGGCATATTATAGAGAGTAATGGCTCTTTTGGTATGTACTTATCTAAGCTTATGACCCTGCTTGAGAGATTAAAGCATTTATTCACTAAGATAATCAAAAGCATATCTTCCTTGGGTTACTCGGACCACATTTAGGTGCTCTCTCTCTCTCACTGTTTCATTCAGACTCATGAGAGGTGACCTCAGTCTAGTCTCAGACCCTTAAGGAATCCAGTGCTATGCAACCTCCTGCACATTCCCAAAGCTAGCAATATCCTAAACACCTCCCTCAAAAGATCTTAACTTTCACCAAAATATAAACAGGATCTTTTGGTGAGACAGAGATATATTCCAAAAAATCCTCCTTTTATGGAGTAGAGACTTTCTTAGGAGAGAAAGCAAAGTAGCTCTATGACTATCTTTAAGCATAACTTGGACAATTGCATAGGCAGTCGTAGATACCCCTACAGGTCTAGCTCCTCAAGACCTCACTGAAAGGGGTCAAAACTTGGTGTAACAGCTTAGTATTAACCTATAAATCTATGAACTTCAAAGAGAAATGACAATAGGAGGAAAGAGCAGAGAAGGGAGTAAAGCAACAGAGGAATAATACAATGGAAATAAAAAGGTGAGTTCTAGCACCATCTGCTCATGTCTATGAAGGCAGAAGCACATGTAGGGAATAAGATTTTAGCATGGTAGGAAAGAGGGACCACAGTCTTACAGCATGGAAGTATGAAGACAAGAATGAAAGAACAAGTAAAGAAAAAAAGAATGTTCATTTTACAGTATGGCAGGTAGAGTATATAGGGATGGTATGCAGAAAGTTTCACCAGAAGTTGCACACATTAAAGGAGGAGATGGATACATTGGGGACAGTGAAGGAAGTGAGTAGGTAAGGGGGAGTTTGGCAGATCCATAACTAAGTGATAATCAAATATATAAAGGAGATGGAAGAATAGAGAAAAAGCAAAATTAAGAATGTAGCCAGGTATTGATGACAGATTAGCAAAAAGGAATAAAGTCATGACTGTTACTCAGAGAACCCTAAAGGTTTATCATTCTGGAGACAGAATTAGGGTAAGCAGCTAATACTGGATTAGCCATCCTGGGTAGAGGGAGGCTCCCAGGTTCACTGTTGCCTTGACAGACACCAATGGCTGTCTGTGATTACAAGCAATTCCACCACTCAACAATCAAATAACGATAGTCATTATACTCACATACTTCCTTTACTTCAGAAAGCACATCCGATCCTCACTCCTATCGACTATGATAACCAGAAGTACCATTATTTATAGGTGTCCCTAGTTTGCAGCATTTGTCCATGATTATTTCTGTCCTCGATTCTGGAAGTAACAGGTTGAAAGCAATTCTATATATTACTGTCTGTATAGTCAGTGCAGTAAATTCCAAGGCAATGTTTTCAGTATGGCTTCCCTGTGAGAGACACGGGTGTAATCCACTCAAAAACATCAAGGGCTCCCTTCTACAATGAAGATTTACCTAAACAGAGTGATGGTCTCAAAAATGCTGAAATGTGCATGCATCTCTTTTTTTTTAATTATTTATTCTTGCTTTGATTGTACTGAAATAATTTCACTTATTTCCCAACAGTCCACATACATTTCTCATCACGTCACTGAGAAAGATTTATATCATATGGCTTACTGTCTCTGACCTTATATATTTTGAATGAGGTAACTGGGTCTAGAGAGCAATATTTAGGGTTATGTAGGAGGGGCTGCAGTTTGACCTCTGTTATATAGAATTGTGCTGGATGTTAATGGTGATGAGGTGGATGCAGAAAACAATCAGTTTATTTGCTGACAGCAGAGTGATTAGGATGGAATATCACAAGGGGGAGGGGGCTAATCTCGGAGGGCCTAAACATACGGCATTACTTTGAAATGAGATTTTATTCCTTAATGCTTTTATTCATATTTTAGAAAGCTGTACAAAAGCTTGAGCACATTACAAAATAAACAACAAAAGGCAGAGAAAGAAACTAAGGAAAAGGAAGGGAGGGGGGACATAAGAATGCAGTGGGAAAGGGGGCATCCATATCGATGATCTCCCGTTACAGACCGATACAACTGCATGACGTATGCAGGTATCGAACTGAGCACAAGTAGTAAGCAGATGCTGCCAATCACATTAAAATATACATTAGTTATGCTAAATATGAGAAGAATGTTAGTCTGACAAGAGGGATGTAATCAAACAATAAATGTCACAGCTATCAAATGAAAATCCCAAATCCATCCGTATTGATAGCATGGTTCCCTCTGTTTCTTTGTTGATTTGTAGAGTTCTTTCTTGCCTATATCTCATAAAATATAAATTCATAATACACCTTGTAAGGCCAGAAGTCAGGGACAAAACACAGGTGTAGTTGCAGTTTGAATTTGCTGGTGATGTCACCTATGCTCATAACTTTCTGTAATGAGACTCGAGAAAAACAAGAAGGTATGAGAAAAGCCAAAAAAAAAATACTTTCTTAGATAGAGTGAAGGAAGTATCTTACAAATGGTTACAGGTTTGACCTCATGTCTGCAATGAGTCACACTCGAGCATGGACTTTCCTTCATTTCTGACACGTATTGTATCCTTAAAAGGGCACAAGGATGTACTGTGCATCTTTATCTTGTAACATATTCCCATGTGTCGGCATATGTATTTCCATGAAAATACCTACCAGTGAAAGAAAAATTAAGTTATTTGTGGAGATGTTAATGTAAGTATTTCTGCAAAACTATTAAGGCTGCCTTGGAGTGTATTTAGGGTAACACCGATACTTTTCAGCAAGTGGTCATTGAGGGCTCTAAAGATCTACTGCAGAATAAGCATAGTTGATAGATACTATGCTGCCCTCTTACACTTTTTTTCATGAAAAGCAGTAAGCCTGCTATGACAGATACAGATGCCCACTGCATTGGGAAGGCACTGATTCTAGATATGACAGAAGGAATTACGGATGCGACTGTAGTTTGGATAGTCAATGAACGGGAACCGGTCATCATCCATAAGCATACCTCTCAACTTCTTAGCACTACAAATCTGGATAAAGCCAAAAATAATTGCGGGACAAAGCCCCGTAAATAGGAACACATTTTAAATATTGCCCATATAAGCTGTGAAAGTTTCTAGAATAAAAGATTTTGTGTTATCATTTTCTGAAAGATATGAAGCCTGAAACTCAAATGCCTGTCATTAATTAATGAATTTAATCCTCACTGATTTGCCACAAGAACACAGAAAACCACAAATTTTATGAGGAACAGACCAAACTCATGAGGCAATAATCTAGACATTCTGTGAAAATTTGGACAGTTGAGGGGTATGTCTGTATGGAAGAGAAGTCACAGGTGAGATGACTATTTGGATTAGAAATTAAGGGATGTAAAGAAGTATGATCTCAAATAAGTACAGATTGTTGATTTACAGAATTTGAAATAGAGGGTGATAGAAAAGGATCTTATGGTGATGGCAGTTCAAAGGTCAAATTATTCTGCTCAGTGATGCAGCAAGAATTAAGCTTTGGTAATGGAGACACGTGGGTCATGGACACCAGCAGAATCAGCGTCTCTGTATGTATTCTTGTTAAAAGTGCAACCAAAACACTACTGACACTTTTGGAAATATAGCTCAGAAAAAGAGAGGTAAAACTAATGAAATGTGCAGAGAAGGTTCTAAAACAGTACAAAATGCCATGAAGTAGAATTATGGACTGACTTTACAAGCTGACCTTGAAAAGTCTGAAAAAGAAAGGAAGCGAAAAGACATTATTAGTGATGGGAGTGATAGCGAGAAGACAGACGTGATCAGTAAGAACAGGAAACACTAAGCTGTGACTGACAGCTGACAGGAAGAAATGCTGTTATCAAATAACAGGAGGTTGTCGTTCTTTAGTGAAAGGTTGGTAGGTTCTTGGAAATAAGTGTTCATCTAGATGGCAGATTATGGCTACACTTTATTTTACAAGAGCTTTAAATAGATGAATGGGGTATGCATATTTCTATTGGAGCCTAGGTATATAAAAGTTATTTGCAAGTAATTTGTCAAATTACAAACAAATGTATACACATACAAAGAAAACCCTGCAGTTAGACACTCTGTTAGAATCATAGAAGTGAAAGGAAGATGTTAGCTCTCATTTGGGACCCAACTGTCCAAAGGCTGATGTTAGTTTAGCAGCAGTGGTACCAGTACAGTATGCTGGAGTTCTTGGGTTCAAGTCCTAAATAAGAGCAAATATTTTCCTTTCACTTCTGTGATCTGGCAAGTAACTGGATGAGGCAAACATTTTATGGCCATTTCTTTTGGCTTGCTGACTAGTTTGTAAGTGCTAACAGATTATAGGGCACAGAAAGGAGCTGCTGTGTTAACAGGACTCCATTTTACAGATTTCCAATGGCTGTGAACTATTTGGTCGATTAACAGTTGTCACCATGGGTAAATAAGTATAACGCAGCATTCTTACAAGTTGCGTTGCACCGTGTACAGAAGCGTGAAATGCTTCTCATTCTTTTCATCTATATCTCCACTGAGCAAAGTGCGTGTGTCTTTGTGGGAGAGGACACAATAGATTTACTGGGAAAAGTGAGTTGCTACTAATATTCTTTAGTTACTAATTTTAGTACATTTATACCTTCATAACAGAAAGAAATTTTAATTTTATCCTCTGGATTAATATCTGCTCTAGATTCTTAGTGTGAAAAAGTTTTTAATTACGTTTTTGATTAAGTTTTAATTATGTATTAATTCCAGTTTCAAAATCAATGCAGAAATAAGAAACTTCTAGCAGACATAGTATGTAAATCATTTCCGACAGATAAAGATATGTCATTCCTATAATATCTCTCTCATATGCTGCTGTGAAATAGAAACTCAAATAAATTAAATCTGCACCAGCAACAGCCTGCATGGCAGTAAAGAATCAAGGGTAGGGCAAAGGGGCAACTATGGTCAAAGTGTTCCTGCAATGTACTGGGGGGGTGCATGGAAGTCTACTTTTTTTTCTTTTAGGATTATTTCTCATTTTTTAGCATGGACATACTAATGTTTTCTAGTTCAATGTCTCATTTATTTTTGCTCTTTAGTTGAAAATAGCTGAAGGGGGGGCTTGAATTTCTCTGCTGTAGGAAGCTGGTTGAAAAGCAAATGAGGTGGGATGCTGTTTCTGGGATCACCACTGGACATTAGGTGAGACAGCTATGGGTCTGCTGCATAGAGTACATTAATGTTTATTATTAAACACAACATTTTCAGTGAAATGAGGAACAAGGTATGATGACAGGTAAGGCTAACAATCTACTGTAAGGGTGGTGAGCAATATACAATGCTGGGCTACTTCTCATATGGTTCAAAAGTTAAGAGAGACATGCCATGTGTTAAAAATAACACTAAGCTACTTCTCATATGGTCTAAAAGTTGAAGGAGGCATGCCACATGCTAACAATAATGCTGGGCTACTTCTTATATAGTCCAAAAGTTGAAGAATGGATGCAACATGTTAAAAATAATGCTGGGCTACTTCTCATATGGTCCAAAAGTCAAAGGAGACATGCCATGTGTTAAAAATAACACTAGGCTACTTCTCATATGGTCCAAAAGTTGAAGGAGACATGACATATATGCTAAAAATAATGTTGGGCTACTTCTCATATGGTCCAAAAGTCAAAGGAGACATGCCATGTGTCAAAAATAACACTAGGCTACTTCTCATATGGTCCAAAAGTTGAGAGAGACATATCATATGCTAAAAATAATGCTGGGCTATTTCTTGTATGGTCCAAAAGTCGAAGGAGACATGCTGCATCTTAAAAATGATACCAGACTACTTCTCATATTGTCTAAAGTTTAAAGGAGACATACCACATGTTAAAAGTAATGCTGGGCTACTTCTCATATGGTCCAAAAGCCGAAGGAGAGTGTTAAAAGTAATGCTTGGCTACTTCTCATATGACTCAAAAATTTGAATATGCCACATGTTAAAAACAATGCTGTGCTAATTCTCATGTGGTCAGAAAGTTGTATGAGACATACCACATGTTAAAAATGGTTTACTATCATATTTTCAAAAATATTTTTTGCGAGTAATGACATACTCAAAAAAATATCGTCAAAATTTACGATAGTGACATAAATATAACAAAAGAAAAAAATGTCAACAATTTGAAATCAAATTGTTGACATTTTTTTAACTTACCTTGACATCCGGTGCCATGCAACACATGTTTTGGAGGGGGTGGAGGGGGCAAGCCCTCATGCGCCCCCACACCCCTTGCTACGTATATATACAAACTCTGAGATTGCACTAGAGTGAGGGAAAGGGTACATTTATCGAATCCCACTAAAGTGTGATCTCCACTCAAAATGCCACATTCAGAGCAGTGAATACACACTTCCATTTTCTGCTGTGAATTTGGTATTTTTTTTTCTGTCATACAAATCTGTGCAAACTGACTTTTGAATATCTGGTATCGCACACTGTAGGCATGACATTTTGAATGTAAACTGTTAAAAATAATGCTGGGCTACTTTTCAGATGGTCCAGAAGTTGGAGACATGCCACATGTTAACAGACCTGGCATAACATTGTCACATAATAGGAGAGGCTTGGCCACATTTAAAAACAAACCTGTAGGTATAAGGCAGCAATGTACAAAGTGTGCTACCCTTCCATCCAGCAGAATGACCACAAAGATGTTCTCTCTTCACTAACAACTCCAGCTGCAAAGCTCTACTTTACAGATATGTTGTAAAGTAACATTTTTGAGCATATCTTAAAAAATATTTGGAAACTAAAAATCATGTTTCTGTTCTGAATATTTCTCATTTAGAAAAATTGAGTTTCAAGCAGAAAATCTAATTACAGCTGCTTCTGCCACTTGTCATGACAAATGTAAGTCCTTTTCAGTAATAAACAGAACCATCATAACCCATTCACTGAAATTGCTGCGCTTTTCTATGTACTTTAAGGGAATTCATATTTAATGATTTATGAATATTGACTGTACAAATTTAACAACTTAGCTTTTTATAAGTGGTCCATAAGCAGATAAAAGTGAGGCAGAAATTCTACTATATGCATACTGACATTTATCAAAATGACGTTGTCCTGAAGTAGCTAGCCCCTTGAGATATGCTGGAAACAACCATTCCCCAACATTTGTCAAATGACATTCAGTATGCCACTAATGATGCGTTAAAGGGACAGGTCTCCATTAATTAGCTAAATTTTGCTTCCGGGTTTGTTAGGTAATAATTGGTACATTTAGTTCACAGCTTTCCTACCTATTTCATTAAATGGATTCATTACTATGGTTGATATTCCACATGCTGTATCTACCAAAAAACTATTATTTTTGGTACTTGTTTAATCCAGGGTTCTAATGCCATCACTTTATAAGCAGGGAGACTGTTTCCCTTGAGGTGGATGACACAACTGGGGGCCGATTAAGGCAACTTCCTGAAGAGAAAATGTTCTTCTCTTCTCACTAATTGTCTCTCAGATGAGTGAACAGAAGCCCTTAGGCTTGATTTATGTCCTGGAGCACAGATAAAATGTGGTGATTACAGGACAAGTACTATTTTGAGACACGAGTTTCAGTCAGTTTCTTGACTTTCCCTCTTCAACATTCCTTTTCTTTCTTTCATTCTTCTGAGCATTCAGTTCTAATGTGTTTTTTTTAACTAAATGGCAAAGTAAATAAAATTGCATATGTTAAATGATAGAGCTCTGAACTACTTATCTGCATGTTAAAAGTTGCACAATATGCTGTTGCAGTTCTGGAGTACTACAATTAGATCCCTTGAATTTACGTTGTTCATTAACAGTGCAACTTTAGTTAATTTATTTTATTTTTGAACGCTTCACGGTTATGACAGGCTACTTTCAGACAGACATGTTACTTCTATCATTCACAATTTTCTTTCAACCATACTCTACTTCAGGCCCTGAAGCTCTGGAGATAGTTTGTTGTAATGCAGACTGAGAGAAATGTGTTACTGTCTTATATGAACAGGAATAAATATGCCAGAAGCCCCTCAAGAATAATGTGCATTGAGCCAGAGGGAACATTCAAAATGCAGACAACAAAAGTGAGGTTTTGCAAAATATTCTGCCACTGTCATTTTCTGGCCTAACAGCTTTTAAATGTCATAGGGGAAGGAACAACTGTTCTCTTTGCAGATAAGCAGTTATGGAAATGCAGTGGAATTTACAGTGCTTTAATGCACCAGTAACTTTGAAATTTGTTGTCAAAGACTACAAAGTATACCCATGGTGCAATGCACCATGATGGACAGGCTGGACAGAGTCCCCATGCTTTATTTCACAGAGGAAAAATGTGCAATAATGCATAAAACATTCCCTGTTAATTAAACAGTACATATAAAGTATGCATATACACGTGTGTGCGCGCGTACATCTTACATAAATATGTAGAGAATATACTTCAACTGTTTACTTAAGAAAACACAGAACTGCAGATCAGTAACTTTAAGTTAACAAAATACCTTCATACAAAGAGAACAAATATTTGATTACTAAAGGCTCATTTCAGAGAGAGAAAATGACAGTTTCACAGAGTCAGATACAACTTTCAATAGTGCTTCAGATTTACTGTGACAAATTCAAATGAATTGAGTCTAAGTATCAATAACACCCATCAATGTAACCAATGTAAAATACTGCTAACATTCTGCATGGACTCATCAAAGGTATGAAAAGAAAGCAAGTTAACGTAGACTTACAAAATAAAGACAGCACTATAATAAAATAATATCAAGTGCAACAAAAGCATTGAAAACAGCTGATATATACAATTTTAGATTAAAAGAGACATTGGTCAGAAATAACTGTTTTGAGTTCCTTCACTGACCTTAAAATCACCACCATCCCTTTGTTTACCTTAAACAACTTTTGGAACTGTCATGGAGAAAATGTATATGTGCAGTGCCAGAGAACTACTTTTTATTGGGGGGGTTGCTCCACTGCACTTCCTCATACTGTGCGTCTGCCCAGGTCTATATTATATTGTCAAAATGGCATTAGAGCGAATGCCATTTTGATGACAAATATAGAGTGAAATCCCTAAACAGCGAAAGATCAGGTCAGCGATTTCTTTCCTAGGGTAAGAAATCACTTGGCCCGAACAGTGGCATTGCCCTTTACCCCACTGTAGTGCAATCTCGGAGTTGGTATATTTAGTTGGGGGTGAGCACAGCCCCCCACATTGGGGGTGTGGAGGGTGAAGCCCCCCACTTTTAAATGTTTTTACTGGTGTGCTGTGTCTTGTTGGTCTAGTATTTTTTTTCCCTAGGAAAAAAAAAATCAGTCACCTGGGGTTTCGCTCTTTCCGGATTTCGCTCTGTCATCAAAATGGCATTCGCTGTAATGCCATTTCGACAATATAATATAGACCCATCTGCCCTTTTATCAGTCTCTAAATATACCAATTCCAAGGATGTCTCAACTTAAAAGAAAAGGCAGTACATGTAGTTCCCTTTTTTAAAGTATGTGCATCCTTATAGGCAATATATTTAAAGACTGAGGTGTGGGAGCAAAGATTCTAAACTTTGTTACAGCTGCTCTGTAAAAAAAACTTGTAAAATCACAGTGTTTTCTCTTCCAATCGAGGTTCATATTTGGTTACTAGGCTATCAGCCAAGAGCCATTGCTGAGCTTACCACAAATTTACTAAAATGTTGCTGACAGGTATCAATACCCCAAGGAATTTTACCACTATGATATAGGCATGAGCACATCAGGTGTTCTACCCCTGTCCATTAGGGATACAGCTGTCAAACCATGAATAAATTCACAATTTCCCCATCTGTTGGTCTAAGTTACATTTGACTATGGTTAGGATGACCTTTGATTCATGTGAATGGAAGCCTGTTCAAGGGAAGGGGTAATCTCCGAGACACACGGCTATCCCTACAATATGCTATGCTTATGTTGCACTTGAGGTTTCGGTCCATAGAACAGGTATTTCTGATGCTATTTGATTTACGGATGTGTAACAAATCATCAGTGTGTGATCACAGGATGCCTTGAAGGCTGCTTATAGATTTCCATGCAGCAGTCTGTAGGAGACCAAGTACAGCGATAGGGCTTTGAGACCATTAGCAAAGGACTTGTTGCTCAATGTATTCTTTTTGTTAGCAACCTTTGTAGCCTCAGGCTGTTGCAAGTGTCTGGTACATGCCAAAGGGTGCATTGTACTCAAAAACTGGTCTCATGGCAGCTGAGTGCAGTGGAACAGTGACATCCTTGGACGTGAAGGTAAATCAGAGACTGGGATAGTAAGACTAGGAAAGGAGACCCCCGTCAGGCAAAGTGGAACTGAACTATCACTGTTGTTTGTGTATCGTACATTCTATCCGGACTTCTTCAGACAGATATATATACGCAGAGACTTTTGAAAAGTAGCTTCATTAACACATGGTTACTGACCACATTAGTTAATTTTTAATGTTTGTTTATTGTTGATGGTGTATATTTACATATATTTTGAAAAAAATTTGGTTCAAAATATGATTAGTATGTTGCCTATTAAGGCAGTATATTTTGGAACCTTTACGGACACATTTTAAATATTTGGAATGACTTTATGTAGAATTTGTGCTCCCTTTGAGTAAAGGTAAATATGACTTAAAAAATTTCAAAGGGAGAATAGTGTGTCCTGATAGGTTAATGCTAGAATGAGAGGTTATTTAAACTTGATTTTAATGTTGGTTTCCTGTCTGAAGAAGTTCGGATAGAATCCGGACGAAAAGCGCTTTATACTTATGGTTTCTTGTTGCTCATTTTTACAGTTTTTATTATTAGTACACGTCAGTACTTTTATTCTGACTTTTAACTTGTTTACTTGATATTGGAAGAATAAACCTGTTGGAAGCACTACTGTCGTTTGGGACTCTGTGCTTCTTTGTACTATAACCGTTGGAGTGTCGTTCATTGGTACTAAAATAAAAAGTAACACCACAATCCTACCTCTAGATTCTCATGCTTTTAAAATGACTGTTAACTTCCACTACAATACAATACAATATTAGCAATAACCAATATCAGCGGCAACCGCTACTTTATATCCTACAAACCTGCATTTAAATAATCGTTTATTGTTGCTAGTATGCAAGAGGAAAGGTATTTCTAATGTGTTTAATTCCTCAAATGGAAAAATATAGCACTGGCTATCATTGAAGTGCTGGATTCATTCATTCATTCTCTAGTATCTTCTTTATCCATTTTAGATCCAAAATGGTGTAGTCACCTATCCTGCCACTGAGTGAAAAGGAGACAAAGATGCTAATCCTGCGTAGGACATGGATTTGTTTCTGTGTGCACGCATACATACACACATTCAGCACACATACCTACAGGAAATTTACAGGAGCATCACTTCACCTGTGGCATATTTTTGGAATATATCAGGAAGCTAAAGCATCCAGAAAAAAATTCAAAGACCTAAAAAGGGTATATAGACTCTGTACAGAAGGTACTACAGCCAGGAACCACATTTAAGATCCAAGCACTTTGAAACATTAAGGGTTACCTCTGTGCCACTGGGCCATCCAAAACATCAGCATATTACTGCATACTGAGTCATCAAAAATATAAAGGCATATAATTAAAATAGTTGCATTATAATTACTTGGATTTTAAAGGTAACAATTTTCTAAATTAAAATCATTAGCGCAAGCAGCAAAGCCAAGAACCTCAGTATTGAACAATTACAAGATTTTTCAAAGTGTTTTCTTCCTTGCTGTTGACTCCTTAACTGCGTTCCCTCAGCTTTCTCTCTATCGATCAAGTTTGTCTTTTTCATCTTCATACTGACAGCGTACTGTTAAAAGTCCTGCATGCTGCATTAAACGGTTGCAACGAAACTCGATCATCACACAGCTCTGTTCTCTTACCTTGCAGTATCTCCTTCTCTGCAAAGTATGTTGGCTTAGTTTTTACATTTTACAATATACTTATTTAAGGCATTATCTACTGTACTCTCTAGCAAGTTGGTATGCTGTAAAGTAGCTTGGCAGCAAGGACCCCCCCCCCATTTATCCCATTTCTTAAAAGACTGCCTGTTAGTTTCAACAAACTTATGTCTATTACATGGTGTACTCTAACCTGTGTTAAGATATTTCTTACCTAGCCTGTTTTAAGTTGTTTCTTACCTGATAGTACTGCACAACAAAACCTCCTATTGTTACTATGAACAGTACATAGCCTTAGTCTGTTAGAGTTTTTAGTGATTGTGCTCGACTCTGGGCTTGGCTCTAGCCACACCTACATAGAGTGATGCAAACTCGCATAACCCCCATCACACCAATTAGACCTCTGCAGGAGGTGATATTACCTACTGGGACTCCAGGCCCCATTTTCAAACTGTTTTCTTCCTTGCTGCTGACTCCTTAACTGCGCTCCCTCAGCTTGATCGAAAAATAGCAAGGTGTAGTCGATGCCAATGAGGAGATGAAAACAGACTCAAAATTGTGAAAATATTTACTTGTAGTATCCAAACAACTCAACGAAAAGCCACCACACGAACTCTGCAGCAAACACTTCTTTATTGAAACTTCTTCAGAATACCTCAGCTTGCTCTGTAAGTTTTTTTACTTGTTTACATGTTTTGTTCTGCTCTTCTCCCTACAGCTGCACGTGTAATCAACCCTTCCCACTACGGTCCAGGAAATAACCCCTAAAGGACTTCCATTACGGGACACTACCACAACCTTCTAAGGAACTTCCAAACTATAGCCCCATCAGGATAAAATATAAAGTGTATGTACTGCAGTCTTTTACTAGTGCTCACCACTGTGGTGCCTGTGCTTTACCCCATGCTTGCCAAGCAGCCTACAGCAGTCCTTGACTCTCTTACCTCCTCTGCTACCTCATATATATATTTTTACCACTAGGTGGCACTGCTCTACACTTACTAAGATCTCCTAAATCTATTTTCCTTCTCTCCCAAGCTGTCCCCCACTCCCATTCATACTTGCCCCACTAGCCTACTTTGACTTGACTTGAGCTGTATTTCACCACCTTACTCCCCTCAGCTTTGTTTTCCCCTGCTGTCTCTGTACTTCATTCACAAAGCACACTTTTCTGTTTCAGCCAGCCACCTTCTCTTTAGCTGTTTCCGCTCATTTCGCCCTACGAGCTCACTCCGCTACCCTACCCTGCCCCAATTCCCACACTCCCCCAGTACTCCTACCTTTATTGGAATCCTAAACCCCTCCCTCTCTCTATCAACCAATCACCTCCTCTACAGCCCCACCCTCCTTTTCCTCCACCTGCCTCAGTCACTCCTCCTCTCCCACCTAACTCCCTAATTCGTCTCCCATTACTATATCTTTTCACTTATCCACCATGCCTAGACTCCTACCTCAAACCATTCTCACCCCAGCTATCTGCATTTTAGTCTTACTCTCTTTATATCTCACTACCTCCTACTCCACCCACCCTTCCTATCCCCCCACTACCAACCTCCTTTTTTATCACTCAAAAACACACTTCCACAACATATCTGCTTCTCTAGTTCAAACCAACCCACTCCACTACTTCAAAATAAAATTATTTCCCCCTCAACTAAGTACTACACTCTTAAGCTAATACTTAACTTCCCAGAACTACTAAACACCAAATCAAAAATACTACTACCCTTCCTCAACTACCTCTGCTTAGCTGGAGACATACATCCAAATCCTGGACCAAACACTACCTGTACTGCTAATCTCCCCACCTCAAACTATAAAGCTAACCATAAATACCTCAAATTATTCACCATTAATGCACAGAGTTTAAGAAATAAAGTAACCCAATACCATGCCTGGTTGAACTACAACCAACCTGACATTGCAGCCATTTCAGAAACATGGCTGAAACCTCACATTAGTGACTCTGAAATCCTTCCTCCTGGATTCCAATCCCTCAGTCACGACCACCCAAACAGAAAAGGTGGTGGGATAGCTTTAATCTACTCTAACCTACTATCCATCACTCCATACCCTAATCCTATCCCCATACTCAATAATGCAGAACTAGTAACAGGCCTGCTAAAAGTAAATAACCACAAAAGCATTTGTATCATTACTCTCTATATCCCCCCTGGTGACAACACCACTACTCTGGAGGACATACTCCTCTGGACCTCGACCAATATTAAGCAGGAGACATAAACATCGAATGGAATAAAATCAATAACCCCAATCCCACCATATCCATCAATCTATTTAACTATACACAAATTACTAACTCCATCACCAGGCCCAATAAAACAAAACCTCCCAGGTACCACACTAGACTGGCTCCTAGCTTCCCATCCCAATAAAATCTTAAACTTTGCATCACACCCGACCCTATAGGAGACCACTTGCCAGCATTTATCTACTGAGCAACCCACTCCTCTCCTCACCTACACCAAGTCATCCACACACGTAACCTCACAAACTTTGACCCAACTACCTTCTCTAACTCCCTGAAACAAACAACTTGGAACCCACTAAAAAACCTTCCACTAGATAATGCCGTAGAATTTTTCAACTCCTCTTCCTTAAACATCCTCAACTCCCTAGCGCCAACAAGAACAAAAAGAATAAAAACCAAATCCGCCCCTAGGCTAACCAAAGATAGCAAAAAACTTATGCTACAAAGAGACAAATCCTGGAAAACATACCATCAAAACAAGCAGCCTGAAGCTTTTCTTAAATGTAAACAACTCCACAACATTGCTAAAAAACAAATCATCAGAGACAAAAAGTCCTACTATATTAAACTATAGTCTAACCAATCTAAAAGCCCAAAACAATTCTGGAACTCCATTAATTCTCTTCTCAACCCAGGTACCAAAAGCAACCCCTGCCCTGACACCAGCAAAACTGACCCTGAAACTCCTTCTTCATTAACTCCATAGCCGAACTGAACAAAACCTTCCCTAACAATAACCCCTACCCTCAATCCACCCTTTCATCACCACCACCTACAACACCCTCCGCCAATATTCAACCTTAAACCCATCTCAACATCCTATATAAAAAAAATTGCTCTCCAAATTAAAACCTTGCTCCAATGCCCCTGAAAATATCCCATCCTCCTTCCTAAAAATAGCCACAGATGGTATCGCTCTTCCCATTAGCATCCTGATCAACAGATCCATGCAGGAATCTTATGTTCCCAAGCTATGGCACACTGCCTTCATTCTACCTCTCCATAAAGGAGGCAAAAACAATAACATCTCCAACTTCCACCTCATAGCCATCCTCTCCCCAATTTCCAAACTACTAGAAAAATGCTTTCACATTCAGCTCATGTCATTCTTAGCTAATAACCAACTAATCACTCCAACCCAACACAGCTTCTGTCCAGGTCATAGTGCAACCACTGCACTTCTCTCCTTCCTAGAGACAATAAATCTTGCCTGGGACTCTGGAAAAATAGTTTCTACTGTCCTTCTAGATCTGTCAAAGGCATTCAATACCATCTCCCATACCCATCTCCTAAACCATCTCTCTCAGAATACCTTATCCTGGTTCTCTAGCTACCTCTCCAATAGATCCTAAGCTGTAAAATGGGGGACAGGCACCTCAACCTTCCTTTCCACCCCCACTGGGGTTCCCCAGGGATCCATACTCAGTCCAGTGCAGTTTAACATCTTTATTTACAATTTCCACAAAGCCAGACCCAATACCAAAATTGTACAATATGCAGACAATTCCACATTAATCTGCAGTGCCACCAACCACCCAGAGCTTCAGACACTGACCCAAGCTGCTTTCTCCACCACTGAAAACTGGATGCTTCAGAATCACCTCTCACTAAATGCCAGTACATCTAAAATACTATTATCTCCCTCAAAAGATTCTCCTCTTGATAAAAACTCATTCCAAATCATTAGCCAGAACAACTCCACTATAGAGGTTGTTCCCTTTGCCAAACTACTTGGGGTCACTATTGATGAACACCCGAAATTCGACACTCACATCCAGCAAAACATTAAGAAAACCCATATAAAACTTGGTATGCTATACAGGAACATCCAATTTCTCTCTTTCCACCAGACAAATGCTTTCCACTACCTATCTACTCCCCTCACTAATGTATGGCATACAGTTACCACCCATCCCATTGTCAGCGGGACACTCATGGGTTGAGCCTTCTCATGCCATTGCCCGCATTCACAGACAGTGGGACTTTAAAAGTCCTGTTTTCACGCTTTGGCTTTGCTGAATTGCCATTGCCGTGGAAAAGCCAAAAATACTTCTGGTTTTTCCACAGCAATGCAGCTATGTCAACAACCCAGACCTGCAGTTATTGGTATTCCTTGCTAGGTCTGGATGGTGTAATTCAAGCAGCAATTGGCTGCAGGGATTGGAGGGGGCAGGTATTCACCTCAAAGAGCCCAATAAAGGTCACAGCTGTAGAGCAGTTTTGTTTTAGTGCTCTACAGCTGTGAAGGAATTAGGAAATATTTAAGGATTGAGATTTCCAATCCCACCAGCGAAGAAGCCAGCCAGCAAGGGAGCCTGCTAGCCAGCCTGCAAGGAAGCTAGCCAGCCAGTAAAGAAGCCAGACAGCAAGGGAGCATGCTAGCCAGCCAGCAGGGGAGCCTGCTAGCCAGCCTGCAAAGGAGCTAGCCAGCAAGGGATCCAGCCAGCCAGCAAGGGAGCTTGTTAGCCAGCCAGCAAGGAAGCAAGTAAAGAAGCTAGCCAGCAAGGGAGCATGCTAAGCCAGCCAGCAGGGGAGCTTGCCAGCCAACCAGCAAGGTAAGCCTGCTAGCCAGCAAGGGAGCTTGCCAGCCAACCAGCAAGGTAATCCTGCTAGCCAGCCAGCCCAGCCACTTGAGCAGACAGAGCCAGTGATCCAGCTAGCCATTCCAGCAGGAAGGAAGCAAGCTAGCCCAGCAAAAACTGAGATAGTGGTAAGTACATAACATAGTATTTTGTGGCTTTAGTTATTTAAAATGGAAATATTGTGCTTTATTTAAGTTTTTAATGTTTAGAGGTAGATGGGGTTGCAGTACACAGTATTTAAATCTGTGCAGTGGTTATTTTGAGATTACTGAGTAGTAGTTTTTAAAGGTATAAAACCTGTATGTGTATGTAATTGTGATTGTTCTTGCTGGGGGTATGATTTGGAAGCGTGGTGGTGCTGTGGTGTCACCTCACAGTAAGACGTTGTCCTGTTCGATTCTCAGCTAGAGCATCTTCTGTGTGGAGACATGCGTGAATGGGCGTACCTTCGTTGAAGGTTGTGCATCAGGGTCGGCAACTTGGCACGTAAAAATCTACTGCCAATCATTAGTGGACCGGAGTTCCGCTGTGGCGACCCCTAACCGGGAAAAACTGAAAGACACAACAACAACAACTTTTTAAAGGCTGAACTGTGTGTATAGAAGTTTTGTTTATTTCTGGTGGGGGGGGGGGCAGTCAAATATAAATGTAGTGTGATGTATTTCTATTGTCGTAGCTTTTTCTGGGCATTTTCTGTTTGCAGATAGATAATGTTCGAGCATGGTTTACACTTTTTTGTGTGAAAATGTGTGCAATTTAATGCTGTTTTCAGGAAGTTAGGATATACTGTTTGGGTATTTTTTCCTGTTAGTTCTTGCAAGTCAATGTGCATGTGGTACAAGTCTACGTTTTGAGGGGGAATGTTAATAGTTAACATAGTGCATTTATTATTGCAGTAGGTACATGTTGCCAACTTGCCAAAGCTGTTTCAAGATCGTTTTCATTTATACTTGTAAATGTGTGCATTTAATTTTTTATGCATCTTTAATAAGGTTAAAATGTCCTGCTTTGCTTGTAATGTGAATATGGGTGTGTTGCTTTTACTTGGGCCCGTTTATTGCATCGCTGTGCTGGGTAAATTACTCTTAATTGCTATGTTTTGAGGAAAAAGGAGTCCATGGAGTCTGCTGTACATTGTAGTTTATATTACTTCTCTTGCAAGAAGTATTTTTAAAAGGTAAAATGTTTACGGACTTTTTTTTTTTTTGTGGATGCATGCTCAGAAGTTAATGCAGTGTATTTGAGATTGTGCTAAACCATGTCATTGTTACAGGGTAGTTTGCTTTTATAAGTAGAAAAGTTTGTATTTTGTGTTTTAGTGATGTCTTCAATAAACTTACAATGCACTGCTTTCATTATAATCCGATTACAGACAGTGCTGCTGTTGGGCATGTTCATTAATAGAGCATTGCACTGTGTAAATTAGTGCTATACATTTATTTCTTTTAACTGCTGTGGTCAAAAGTTAAATCAAATCTATGGTATCCACTGTGCATTCTCATTCATTTTAGTGTTTTTTTGGTTCAGTGAAAATGTGGTTAACTTTATTTTCTTGAGGGGTGGGATGAGGTGGGGGGCATGTTTGGTGGTAAAAATAATGCATTTCATTTTCTATGAGCTGTGTTAATGTTAAAGTTTTCAATGGCCAAAATACCCTCCACATTACCTCATTTATTATTTGACCCTTTTCAAATGGTTTGTAATGTTAACTCTTTTCTGCTCCATTCCTCAGTTCTTTTGCATGCCAATGTTCTTCAAGCCAGTTATTTTGCGTGCCAATGTTTTTCAAGCCAGTTTTTTGCATGCCAATGTTTTTCAAGCCAGTTCTTTTGCATGCCAATGTTTTTCATGCCAGTTCTTTCAAGTGCCAATGTTTTTCAAGCCAGTTTTCTGCATGACAATGTTTTTCAAGCCAGTTCTTTCAAGTGTCAATGTTTTTCAAGCCAGTTCTTTTAATGAGTAGTGTTTTTTATTTCTTTACTCAGTTGTAACAGTAAATAAACTTTAATGTGTTTTTTGCAGTAATGCTTCACTTCATTTAAATGGTTTGAGTTTTCAGTATGCTGTAATATCACAATGTTGTATCCATAACTGTAATACTGCATCTCCTTTAACTCCTCTGGTGATGTTGTGGTGGGGGTGTGGCCAGTGTCATATTGGTCACACACCCTGTCCTATTGGCCACACCCCCATGTCCCACTTTGGCCTTGTTAAAAGCTGCAACCCTAGTATGGCACTCCTCTATTAACTAACTTATCTGCCACACTCACTTCAAAATTGGAAGTCCCTTATAATAAGATTTCTAAATTTGTCACCAAAGCCAAATACTCCTCCCATCACTATATTGCCTTTAATTTGTTACACTGGCTTGAACTCTCCAACCATCTAGACTATCTTCAGATTACCACAGCCCACAAACTAATCATTCAGCCTTCTAAGTGCCCTACTCTATGCAACATCCTTCTCCCCTACACCCCTCAAAAAAACTCTCAGATCTACTCACCAAAACCTAATCTGTGTCTGAAAACCCAATTGCCCTGCTGGTCAACTCCTGCTATCCTTTTCCTTAGCAAAAAAATGGAATTCTCTTCCTTCCTCTCTAAGGACCTGTGCAAACTTTGAAAACTTAAAATCTCAGTTACATTCCTACCTTTACTCTAACAGAAAATGCAACTGCATTCTCCCCACCTAGTCCTATAATTCTCTCTCCACCTCTAAACCCCTCTCCACCTATGATTACTGGCCTCTCTAGCTATGATCTATAGGCTACCACACATATGTACATATTGTAAATATCAAATTTGTACCATGTACCTAAGAATTTACACCTGTTCTCTAACATGAAATGTAACTGTAAATTGTTCATTAATAATATTGTGTCTGTATCTAAAGGTAACATGAACCTAAGAAATTACACCTGCTCTTTAGCATGAAACATAATTGTAAATTGTTCTTCTTTTCTGTATTGTATCTGTATCTAAACTTTGTAACGTGGAGCTTTTCTCCCCGTGCCTCCACTGAAAACGGGCTCCCTGAGCCCAGTGGACATCCCCAGTCATCAGACTGGAAATAAATAAACAAATTACCTGATATTCTGTACTAAGAACACTGACCTTGCCTCAAGAGATACTTCCCTGTTGATGTTTGTTAGATCAAGATGGTCTAGTTTTAAAAGAAACTCATCTTATCTTCTATTTAATAAAGTGGAAGACTAAATCACGTCAAATTCAAAATGAAAAAACTGACAGATATTTAATTTTCTTCTCTTTTTCATTTTTTACCCCCAATCCCCTCAAAACTAATTACAATGAACTTAAATGGAGGTAGGGTAAAAGCATGAGTAACCCACAGAACAATATCAAAAGTGCAAACAAGTAGTAGTTGAGAAAGACAGAATAGTTAATGTTATTCAGCATGCTGCTAAGAACAGATGGGTATGAAGGTTTTAAGTGTGGGCAGACCTCTCAACTGTCCCTGATTTAGACTCTGATTGTAGGTCTGTCCCTCTTAAAAATGGTGACTGCTGAAGAAAAGGTGGTGAGTTGGCCTTAATAAATAATGATAATAATCCAGAGTTATAGACGTTTTACGTGAGAAAATCTATATTAATCCACATTCTCTTAATCTGCAAATGTTTCAAGCTAATAGTACAAATATTTAAAAAATGTCCCTGATTATTTGAGGATTTGTCCCTGATTCTGTTGAGATTTGTCTCTGATCGGTTGAGAGCTATGAGTGTGGGCAATTCGGACCACCTCCATATGATGCTAGTTTTCAGTTTGCATATATTAAGCAGTTATTACACATTTTATTTTAATTTATTCAGTAGTTATTCCTATATAAACCTATATTCATATATTTGTGTGTGCGTGTGTGTGTGTGTGTGTGTGTGTGTGTGTATATATATATATATATATATATATATATATATATATATATATAAAGAGAGAAGTGTAAACCTTTTATGGTCATTACAGTAGGTATTCCAAGCAATCATTAACCTTTCAGCTTTAACTGCACATTCAGTCCTAGCAAATATACTTGTAGTTGGGCAAAATGTGGGATTACATGTAACTGTGTGTGCTAAGAGAAGTTGGGTACAATTTAGCTGTTGAGCTAATTCAACCCAGTTTAGAGTTTTTTGAGCAGAACAGTGAAGGAACAGATTTTAAATATTGCTCTTATAAACTTAGAAAATTGCTAGAACTACATGATTTGTTTTAATATGCATTTTCTGAAGTAAATGAAGTCTGAAACTCAAATCTATGTCACCATTTAATGACTTCAACTCTCAATGATTTTGCCAGCAAACCACAAATTTTATGAGGAGCAGATTGAAAATAAAAATTAGGGACACATCTGGACATTCTTTGCAAATGTGGATAGTTGAGAGATATGAAGATAAGAAACTTTAAATACATGGAATTAAGGTGTGTGTGTGTGTGTGTGTGTGTGTGTGTGTGTGTGTGTGTGTGTGTGTGTGTGTGTGTGCGTGTGTCTGTATAGACCTTAAATAATTACCAAGCTTGTATTTTGGATGTAAAATACTTCCTCCAACATTTACATATACTACACTAAATTGGAAGCATTAGGCAGAGGAACTATTTTACATCAAAAATATTAAATGTACATGTGTGTGTGTGTGCGTGTATATATATATTGATATATATATATATATATATATATATTATATTGTTTACTATCAAAATGTTGAAACTGAAAACAGTTTTCAGTAAAATTACTGACTTGTTTATCCACCTTTGATAATACCAAATTACCAAAAATGTTGGAAAAGGTAAACATGGCAATCGACATTCGAACACAGGAAGTTCCAGTGTTGAAAGTCCGTGCTACCATTAGAATTTTTGTAAGGGGACAAGCCCCCCCTTCACCCCCCACACCCCCTGCATATTACATATACCAACTCCGAGATCACACTACAGTGAGGAAAAGGGAATAGTTCCCGATCAGCACTGTACCAAGATTTTATTGAAAATGTCAACTTAATATTAACGAATGTTTACTCACTTTTGCTAATATGATGTTATATATTTTCAGTTCAACATTACAGGCATTGGTTATATATTAGAAACACATATAAAACAATTTCACAGATAGCAATTTCTTAAGTGCAATAATGCCCTCCAGGGTGTGTGTTACTGGGTAAATCCTCAGGTGTGTGTTATTGACACACTAACGTACACCTTGTTGGGCATTATTGCTTGCTTAGCTGCAAATCTAACTATCTTGTAAGACTGTCCTAGTTTACATTTTAAAGTGGCATGAAATTTAGTCAAGATGGGAAAGGACTGGGTACGTTGTGGCAAGAGTGACTCTAGTGGATGCATTAAGGAATTTTATAGCATTCCTTTTTCATTATTTTTTTATATATTCCTCTGTTTTTGGAGGTCATATTTGAAGATGTCATTTACTGTAACCCCAGCAGTTTTATGGGGCACTACATCAAATGGAGTCTTGTTTATGGATGTGATTTTTAAAGTTATGTTTCTCATGGGTAAGTAATTTAGGGCAAACTAAAAGCAGTTTGTTTTTCTTTGGATAATGAAAGAGTTGTCGGTTATAAAACCAGTTCTCAAAATAGTTAAAGGCATGTTGTATAATCCTAAGTTTTCCAGATTGTCTGAGAGGCAAATAAGGGTAGGATTGTCTGCGTATTGTGCAAGGGATGCTTGTTGTATAGAATTATGAAGGATATTTATAATGATATACTATAGAAGGGAACTAAGGATAGAGCCTTGAAGGACACTTGTAATGATGGGAAGATACGGAGAAAGGTTAGAATTCCAATTGACTTGCCTGGTAGTGCTGTGACAAGTAATTACTAAAACTACTGAAGAGGAGATTGTGAGGAACCCATTGTGGGTAGTTATAGGAGGAGTTTTTTTTTTTTAATGAGAGACAGTGTTAAAAGTGCTTATTATATCCAGGAATAAGGAAGATATGAGTTTGCCTCTATCCTGGGGGTTATTTATGTTATCTGTAAAAGTTAGGAAGGCAATGGTTATTTATTTATTTTTATTTATTTATTTATTTAAATTTGTTGACCGGGAGTGTCCGACTGGACGTGGGTCCATTTTCAGCGGAGGCCCGGGGAGAAAAGCTCCACAGTAAAATAAACAGACAGTAGTTACATTGGATTACATAGTGATAAACAATTTAACATAGAAATTATTTGCAACATATTTACAGATGAAGAATATAGTACATCAGTAGACAACTAGAATCTTTATCTGTGAAGTACATAACAGGCATTAAAAAATGTAACAATGAGAAGTTCCTGCTGTATAATAAGTACTAGGCTTATGAGCATCTGAGCTTGCTATAATCAAGGTAGTTAGTGGAGTGGAAAGAAAGGTAGTAGTTGGATGGGGTGGATGATATTAGAGTGGGAGTTGCAAGGGCATAGCCAGCATGTTTTTAGGTGCACTTTTAATAAAGTTTTGAAGTTGGTGCATGATGGTATGGAGGTAATTGTGGGTGGGAGTGAGTTCCATAATTTGGCTATGGTGCAAGAGAATAGTGCTTCACCAGCAGAGTTATTGGCTTTAGTGATCTGCAAGTGATTTTGTTGCTGGATCTTAGTGGTCTGGTGGTGCGATAGGGTTGGAGTAGATTCTGGAGGGATGGGACATTTAGTGGATGGTTTACTAGTTTGTGGGTGAGTGAGAGTTGATACCACTGAAGGAGGTGAGGGAGTTCAAGCCAGCCCAGTTCAGCAAGTGAGAGACAGTGGTGACTACGGTAGGATGCCCCTGTGGTGAATTTTGTGATTTTGTTGTAGCAGGTCTCTAGCTTGTTTAGATCACATTGCCTTAGGTTGGTATATACTGGAGAGGCATAAAGTAGGGTGGAGATAAGGTGGGAATTTGCTATTGAAATCTTTGCTGCTTTGGTGAGAAATTGTTTATTTCTGTATAATGCTCCTAGTTTTTTTGTGGACTTTTATGGTCATGGATATGTGAATGTCAAATTTTAGTTTATTGTCTATTTCCACTCCTAGCAATTTGGTGTGTTCAGTTGGGTATATAGTGGTGGTGTCTTTTGCTGTGATGTTAAAGTGAGAGTTGTTTTGAGTATGTTTGGTGGGTTGGAAGATGAGTAGTTTAGTTTTGTTTGGGTGGAGTATTAATTGGGCATCGGATAACCATGTTTCAACAGAGGAAAAGGCTTCCTGTGTGACTTTTTGCAGTTTGGGTAGGGACTGGGCTGAGCAGATGATGGTAGAGTCATCTGCGTATTGGATGAGTGTGCCATGTTTGGTGGCAGAGGCTAGATTATTGGTGTAAACAGAGAAAAGTAGGGGTCCAAGGATGGATCCTTTGGAACCCCGATGGAGACAGGTAGTTGGGGAGATGTGTCATTCTGCCATACAACGGATTGTTGGCGGTCAGACAGGTAACTCTGAAACCAGTTGGTGACTGATTGTGAGAAGGATAGGTTATTGAGGACAGAGATAAGTTGTTTGTGTGGGACCATGTCAAATGCTTTAGATAGGTCTAGGAAAGTAGCAGAGGAGAGATAGCCATTGTTTTTATGCTGAAGGATAGTGTTTGTAAAGGAGAGTAAGGCAGTGGTGGTGCTATGGTTTGGTCAGAAACCATGCTGAGTACTGGAAAGGAGGTTGTTAGTAAGGAGGTAGTGTGAGACCTGAGAGTGTATGCATCTCTCTAGTATTTTAGAGACCCTGTTAGGTTCTTGTATGAGGGGCTGGAAACTATCAGAAAGCAAGACAAGTATGTGTTAAGAACAATCACAATTGACCAAGGACTACTCTGAAACTGTAAGTCTTGTCTTAATTTCTCAGGTGGAAAACCAGGATAACCTTGTATCAGTAGGCTACTGTGGTATAGTTTAAATAAACAAACACACAGTATTGATCAGTTATGGATAATATTTGTTAACAGAAGGGAATAAGAAAAAGTGGAAGATGTGTGTGGTGGTGCCTGTGGGGGCCTGCTTACAGCCAAAGCACAGTGCTCTCCAGGGGAAAATGAAGATTGGCTCAAACAGTTAGACACATACTCAAAGTTAACTGTAGCTGTTTGCAGACAGTTCAGACCCGGACTGCACTTTTCTTATAGGAATGTTAAAGGTAGTTATCCTATGGGCAAGTCTAGAACCATGCTATCAGTTAGTAGTTGCTCTTTTAAAAGATGCTGGAATAGTAGTTCATGAGCACATGTTACCAATATTTTTTTTTGTGGGGGTAAGATTGCAATGAGTCTAAAATTAGATATCTCAGTAGAAGCTCCACCTTTGCGATGAAATATTGGCATTTTTTCAGACTGTAGGAATACAGGATTCCTGTACTGACCAATTTATAAGGCTGGAGACTGGATATGCAGTTGTCTTAACAGCAATTATGAGGCATTCTGCAGGAAGGTTATCTGCAGAGAGTAAACAGGGTGTAAGTTTGGATAATACTTTTGTTATGAAGGAGGTAGTGACGGATTTTAGTGGATGGGGTAGATATACGAGTCTGGGGAGTTAGGAAAGGATTCATTGGTGAGGGTAGCTATAATGTCAATGTGTATGAGTTAAACATGGCAGCTGTTCCTAACTGGAAGTATTGAGACAAGGGTTAGGGACATTGTAAGTTCCTGGGTGTAAAATTTATTTTATTAATGACCAACATTTTGCAGGGTTATATCTATGATTCTTTTGTAAACTGGAATAGTGTTGCTTCCTATCAAGCTTTACTTGCTTTTCAGTAAGGCTACAAAGTTTTTCAAAGTACTGCAGGTTGTTTAGAATTTTAAGTTCCTTTCAGTCTTTCCATACCTTGTCTCTGTTTTGCATAAGACGACTACTCTGATTAGTAAGACAAGGGCTGAATTCGATTTTACACTCTTTCTGTAGAGTGTTACCAGGCTGGATGCTTAAAAACATTTAATTGAATCTTTGTAGCACCTCATCTAGGAACTTTTTTTTTGAATAGTTCAGTTAAGTCACTTCAGAGCAAATAAAATGATTCAGGGTTAAAATATTAGAGATTACAAGTATGGTAATTTTGTATGAGATCCACTAAAGCATGTCTTCAAGGATGGACATACTGTTTCTATGATGGATATACAGAACAATAATACAAAGGAGTCTGTGGTCATTTAATTTTATATAGGAAATAAGTAGCTCTGTATTATTGAATTTGGGTATAGTTTTTATAAGAGGAGGTAGAGAGACTTCATAAATGATAGGGCAGGGAACAGCTTCCCCTCCAGATTTTTTTTTGTTTAGCCTGTCAAAGCAAATTATGCTGCATTCTTGGGGAAGAATCAAGGTTCCATATTAGGACCTCTCCTCTTTTCAGTCTTCATAAACGACATCCAAACAGTCATCCCTGAAGCCACCTGCATTCAATATGCAGATGACTCGACTATAATATGTTCCAATGCCTCTCTTGCAAATCTACTAACTACCACCCAACATAGCTTCACCAAAGTCGAAAACTGGCTTGCCAACCATCTCCTGATCTTAAATCCAAACAAAACCAAGTTACTTCTCTTCTACCCAACCAATAGATCTCCGACTGAAAACTTCACTATAAAATCCAATAATGGGACCATCATCTCCCCAGACACCTATACAAAGCTATTAGGAGTAAACATTGACAATAAACTCAGATTTGATATACATATCAACCAAGCCATTAAGTCAGTCAACAAGAAACTTGGGACCCTATATAGCATTAAAGCCTTCCTTACCCCGAATGCCAGGGCAGCCACAGCCCATTCACACCTTCTCTCTACCCTACTATATGCCTCTCCTGTCCTCACTCACCTTAACAAATCTGATCTGGCCAAGCTCTCATCCTGCTATAATCACATTGCCAGGTTCGTTACAGGCCTACCCTACAGAACACACCACTGTACTAACCTGAAAAAGCTTGGATGGATAGAATTCCCACACCTTCTTCACCAGTCCCAACTCATAGAGGCCTTCAAAATCCTTAAACAACCTGAGAATACCCCAGCACTAAAATCTTAATGACTCCCTACTCCAATCTAAGCTGCCTTCCAGCAAACAGACAAATTGTACAAACAACTAAATCACTCAACCTAGGTGGTGACGCTATTTGCCAACACCACTGGTAAAATATGGAACTCTCTCCCAAATAACATCACGCTTGCAACTTCTCTAAGTCAATTCAAAAATAGTCTAAAACTCCACTTCAAGTCACACTGGCTATGTCCTTGCTCAAACCCAGACTAGCTCTGTGCCATTAACTAAAACATAAACAACTAGCTAAGATGATAAGTACTTTGTATACTGTGATAAAGAAATATGTATCCTGTCTAACTCTATGTCATTATACTGCCTACCGTCCTTGCTAATATGTTATTAATGTTACATTTGTAGTAATCTCAGAAATAGTAATGGCAGTCTTGTACTTGTATGTAAATAGCCTATGTTTTTGTTAAGTTCTTTCAGCTCATTTACTGTACCTAATTATCAATGTAACTCTGTTGGAGCTTTTCTCCCCGGGCCTCCGCTGAAAAAGGACATGTATCCAGTCGGACCATCCCGATTAACAAATGTAAAATAAAATAAAAATAATAATAAATAAAATAAGAATTTCTCAATCTTTTATATGCGGTTTTGGCCATGTTCCAGAGGGCAGGACTATCTGATGTTTAAAAGGATATTCAGGCACACAGGTAAATGTTTTTTACACAAATGCAGAGAATATTTACAGAGGTAAAGTTAAATTGTTTGGAGTTATTAGAGACAGCTAAAGGGAATTTGGGTAAGGGGAGGTAGATGGAGGGACAGAATGGGTTAAGGTGTATATCACCACAGAGTTCAATTGTTGGGAGGGAATGGGTTAAGGTGTATATCACCACAGAGTTTAATTGTTGAAGAAAGCTGGAAACCATGAAGTGATTTTATTATGGTGATTTAAATTTTTTATTTTTTGCTCTTTTCTGGGATGGTAGTGAGGAGGGGCAGCAATTTTTTATTTAAAGTAAAGAGTAGGTGAGCTGCTAAATAGATATGCAGTAATTTCTGGTGAAGACCTTTTGGGTAGCATGGTTCAAATGGAGGCTTATTCTAAGTGAGGAAGTTCAGTGAGGACAGCATTTAGTAGAGGAACTTAAACAGTTAAGCTAGTGAATGAATATATTTACTTGTGATGAGATGCAGGGCCATTGAAGTTATAACGTTAGGAACAATGATATGTAGGAGTTAAAGTGATGTTAGGGATTGTTAAGGGTGCTAAGAGTAGTGAGTTTGTTGTATAAGAAGTGAGATAGACACAGCTGAGAATCAAAGATAAAAATTTGCAGTACTAGCTATGACTAAGAATAAGGTACTAAGATAGAAAAGGGGATGAACTGGTGTGAAATAAGGAGTAAAACTGAATGTTCCGAAGTAGCTTAGAGGAGCTGATAGGTGGGTTTGGAATGTAAGGGGTTGTTTTTTAGACAGGAAGGGGAGGGAGTGCAGTGGTTGAAAGGGAAGAAAGGGTGGATATTAACTGAGTAGTTACTGAGTGACTGAGTGAGGAAGAGAATATTAGAAGTATTGTGGTGGATGCTGCAGTAACAGAGTAGACACAGAGTGAGTGAGTGGAGAAGAGCATATTAATAGTACTGTGATGGATGGAATGGGGTGAATTAATACTTAGAAATTGTTTTATGTTGCTGTATCTTTAAACAGATTTGTGATGTCATTAAAAATGGGAGGAGAGCAGTCAGAATAAATTGGTGAGCAGAATACAATATCAATGATACATTTAGAAAAACAGGGACTGAACACTGTAGTCAATCACTGTGGCGTTTGTGGTATTGATTGAAAGCTGCTCAGCCAGGTGGTATATGGTTCTGACCAATTTAAAAGGAACTGGGCAACTGCAATGTAATGTAAGTGGAGAGTGTGTAGTAACACACTCCAACACTCACAGCTAAGCAAAATCTTGTTATAAAAACTGTTTTTTTACTCTTTTGCAGAGCAGCACATATTTTTTACTATTCAAAATGAGATGCCACAGGTCTTGCTTGATTTCGCAAATGGTAATGGCAAATAGCTGGGCAGTATAGATTAGAGCTAATCTTCATGAGAAAAAAGACAATTTGAGGAATGCATTTTGCAACTGAGAAGTCCTTTTATCTGGGAGCTTTTTCAAAAAAGTGAGATAATCCAAGCTGTCTATAAATCTGGCTATATCAGAAGGTTAGGGCTGTGAGTTACCACAGCTTATTGCAAAGGACAAAGACAAATATACAATACTTAATTTATAAGATTTATGTTTTAAAAATATTTGGGTTTTAGTATTGTATTATAATTTAAATTCTTCAAGGTTTTAATATTTTCCAATTCTTTACATTAGTCTCAATCTCGTCAAGAAACAGAATAGTTTTGTCTTCCAATTTAATTAATTGCACCCTGCGATATTTAAAAATAAACATGCCACTGTTTTTGAGTCAGGAGATAACAGGCATATAATCTGAACTCATTCTTGATTTACCTGCTTCAGGTTTTATAAGACCTACCTGGTTTAACATGCTTTTATCTCAGTGGCATGGAAAGATGTGGGTGTGTCAGCTTTTACTATGAAATGAAGAAAAAGCGTTTTTAATGATGAACCCTCCTTTTAGTGGAAACTGCAGCAATTATGCATAACAAAAATGTAATTATTTTGACCTGTATACAACATCTGTGACTACTTCTTGGCTACAATGCCAAAGCGATAATTAAAGAGCAATTAAGCAATCATCTTTAGAAAGTAGCTAGCCAGTGTCAGGGAACAAACTCATTTGCATATAAATGTGACAGTGCATGCTCAGCTGCATCTGGGCTCTGGTCAACAAAGTGTAAATAAATAAATAAATATACAGCAAGTAAATAAATAAATATACAGCAAATAACTGAGAAAGGAAACAGAAAAGAACTACCCAAGCAGCTTATGACTGACCTTGGGTAACTCTTCCTAGAAAATCAAATTGTTTAGAACGTTTTGGATAAGTAGTTCTTTCAGATAAGAAATAGGAAAAAGTCTAGCATTAGTCGGATATGTTCTTTCCTGCATGCTGTTTGTTCAAAAGGATTATTTTGTTTCTTCATGCAGTTTATGCTCTCTTTATATATATATTTAACTCCTAACTGTACTGGTTAACTCATCATTTTCTAAGTATTTTTATTTATTTTTTTAAAGTTTGGATCTGCTCATTCAGTTAATTTATTTATTTATTTAGTAATTGATAAAAAAATGTATTTATGATTAACTGGTGACAACTGATGATCTCCACATCTAAGACTGGGCTGCAGCACATTATCAATTGTGTCTATAATTAAATGGCTTATTAACAAGAATGAAATAGTATTTCTGAGGTCCCCAGCCAGATAACCTGGAGAAGTGCCATTCTACTACCTTTGGCCAGGATTGATGACTACCGTTTAAAAATATTAACAGCTTTCCATGGAAGTTAGTGTGTGTGAGTGAGTGTGAATGCAAGAGTTTATTTGAATTACAATTACTGAGCAAAAGAGAACTATGGAAGGCACTGAAACCCAGAGAGAGTAGTAAGAAAAGGATATAGAGAGGCAGACCAAAGACTTTCTGTGGTGACATGTTCAGTATGAAGCCTATTCACACCATTCTACAATCTTTGAATAACCAGTATCTCATTAGCGGCTGAATAGCACAATCCTTACCTAATTCCAATATTTCCCAAAAATGTCTGAAGCTTCTGCGTTAAAGTCTGTGACCATTGTCACCTGACATTTTGGTCATTGGTAAGAGCTTTCTCAGTATTTCCTGTGTGTATAACATTATGGTGGATGTAAGTGGGGATGCTACCAACTATGAAGAGCAGATATACAACACTTTTGCGAAAACAGACCCCGTGAATGGCCCTGGAAAGTCTGAGTCCTCTTCCACCATTTTGTATGTCATTTCTAAGCATCCAGCAGTGCTGGTTTGGACACAGTTTAGACATGCTAGAACATTAATTACTGGGTGGAAAGCTATTCCATTTGCTGCATTGTTCTAGCCACCATACACAATTATGAACAAATTACTTAATTCTAGCACTTCTCAAATGACCCACATACGAGTCCTTTAATAGTCAGGACTTTATATGAGCTCCCACAAGAGCCACCAAATGTCAAAAGGAGTTGGGTTCAACTGGCAAATTCACCTTGGTGCTTCAGCCATTCTAAGTGTTACAGTGAATCAGTGGGATAGGAAAGTCTCTCTCCTCAGTTTATTTCTGGATCAGCAGTCATAGGTTAGGTTTTCCAGATGGACAGGATAGACATTTCCAGGGTAGTAACAGCCTTTCATCTACATTAGCATGACAAATTTAAGTGATCTATGGTTGAAAATAATAAAGATAAGTTCCCCTCCATACAGATACTGGCAGAAAAAGCCATCAGATGTTAGCTTTCATACTCAATGGCATGTGACATAACTGCATGGCTTGCCTTAGTTATAGGTGAGCTATGTAGCCACCTTGGGTCCAGTCAGTTAGAGGTATATTTCTGATTTTTTTTATTTAAAGATAGGTTGCAGCAGTGGTACCCCTGCTGAGGGCAGCTATGCCCTGTAGACCAACTCACTGTGTGGGCTTTTCTTCTCTGTCCAACCCAAGATTTAGACAGTGAATGAGAAAGTTTTTGATTCATTTTCTAGATTGCAGGTTCTACTGAGAAGAAAGCCTGTAAATCTCTATGAGGATTATAGTAACAACAGCAGTAGGATTTTATATCCATCAGCAAGTGGGGGTCTATAAGGAAATTTTGTAGTTAAGGTTCCTCTCACACATGACAGTCCTGACTGTAGAAGATATTTTTTCTTATTATTGGAAATGGATGGCTGTGCAGGACCAATGTACTTTTGTATGAAGCAAGTTGGAATACTTTACCATGGCTGGCTACTATGTGTTTACATGAAGATAATTTGAAATAAATTATTGTGCTACTTTTTTATTAAAATGAGACATCATAGGTGGAGGTAGCTGAAGTTGCTATAATTGTTGAGTATGGGCCCAGGAGCTATCTGTAGATGTAAGTGACTGAGCCTACAGATGCACATTTGCAGCATGTGTTTATAGTGACTGACCAAATGGGTGCAATCTATCGTCCTAGATTTATATATATGGACTTAATTTGCACAACTGCAAAAAACTGAACATACTCATTGAAAAATTGCACAGAACTTTTAAGAAATTACTTATGAACAGATTGAAAAAATGAAAGTCTGGAAAAGTAGAAAATGGAAGAAAAAACTCTTAAGAACTGGGCAAGTGGGTAGTGGTTGTATGTCACAAAACTGGGCCTGTAGTACAAGGAATCCAATTAATATTCAGTATGAATAAAAGAGAACTGCCATCATTGCAGAGATAAACTGTTAAAAAGTGCACTAGTGTGCTGTGTGGCATACACCATTGTATGTTCCTGGCTATGCCATTGACATTATTCATTAACTGGCTCATAAGCACCCTAATGGTATAACTGCAATCACAAATTTTGAAGATGAGGAATGGATTTGTTTTTCATTTAATTAGCCACAGCAGTTTCTAGATGAATTTCACTTTGATTTAAACTACAGGATATAGAACTGCATGCAGCAAGGTAATTGCACACTTATTTGTAGTTTTATTCTTATGATAGTCTGTTTGTCATTTTAAGAACAATGATAGTACAGCAATTACTTGGTATTGATCCAAAGTGTTCAAACTACAGCTGTTACTGATATTCAAAATCTGCAATCCATCCTGAACAGATGCTTATAAAGCCATAATGAAGACTGTGTGAGGGGCACAATGAAGCAAGAGCCAGCAATTTGGGCTGGCTTTAAAGTCTACTGCTCATAGTGTAGTAGCAGAAAAAGACAAAACCCTCATTGTCATGCCTATTACATGACTACTACCACCCATCCTGTTTTCCAGGATTGATTCACACATGCAGGTAATATCACATGCATTATACCTGTAACTTAAACAACACAAGTTACAGGTGTGATGCACTTGGTATCATTTATGATGTAGATAACATGAATGCATGCTACATCCTCCTATAGCCTTTACACTTTGTTTTTTGCATTGAGAAGGGTACAGTCTTTCCTTACTAACAGTTATACCAAAATGATATTCAACATATTATAATGGTTTCTGAGAATAAAACTTTTATTTTTACAATACTTAAAAATGAACCAGCACCTCAGCATACTTGTCTTCAGAAGGTTCTGAATGTTTGAGCAAACAACCTAATTATAAATATTCTAATTCCAGGAGGCAACCAATAGCAAGAAGGCATGACATTAATTAATTGACTTGATTGTAGACAGTATTTGACTAGAGCAAGAACTGCATAATTATCTCATTATTTATACCCCGAGGCTGTAGTGTAAGATAAGAAAAATAAATTAATCGGGTTTCCTTCCTAAGTAAAATGCATGAAACACCTCAATAAATCTCTGCGTTATAGCAACAACACATAAAAAAAAAACTTAAAACGTTCACAGTCTTTGCTAGGTAACAATTTAAACATGTTCAACAACAGGAGCAAATATCCTAACGTGGACTTGACATACAGTCTTTCTTAAATAAGTTACAGGAGTACATCAAACTATAAATACTGCTCTTATGTAACTACAAATTTCTGCTGTCATAAAAGAATGACCATACTTAAAATGTTTACCCACAATGACACTATATTCACATATAGTGCAACCTTTACTCAATTACATTGGCTCTTGCCCAGTCTAACCTGGCTTTTATGTTACAAATAACTAAATGTTGCTTATATTTTAAAATTGTATTCTATTCAACTGTGAGTTAGGCAAAGGCATTAATGCAAAGTGCCTGATTTCAAGGAGACAGATATCACTGTCTGATAAAGTTACTTATAGGAGCACAGTTGTCAGTATAGAGTGAGGGAACCGAAGTCGAAGTTCATTAGTAATCTGTGCTACAAATACATACCTCTGTTGTTATATTCTGATGTAAAGTGAAGCAAAACAAAATAGTAAACAACTATTCCACACTCAACTGCAGCATATTCTCATCACATCTCATAAGGAATAGCACATGCCTTGGGATTGCTCAGTTCTTTACAATTTCCAGACAGTGACATGAGCCACATGTGTTGGCGTTAGCACAAAAAAAATGAAAACATATCACCTACCCCAGTATCAAATCATTGTACTCAAAATTCTGGCATGTATTCCAGTTGTTGCTATTTAGCTTAAAATGGAACTGTAATTTATTTTAATAGCATCTTGCATTCACGAAAACCATTCCACGTGTACTCTCCAGGTCAGTGCAAAACTCTTTCCCTCTCGTCCATAATTATTTAAATATGAAACATCATTTTGCTATCATGTCTGTAGTACACATACTCTGTGAACTATCAGTGTGTAATACATTATCATTTAACTATAATAACTTGCTTACATGTTGATAGTTTCTCCATACATGCATCACATGTACCATGTGACCTTACCTCATGAACTGTAGTATGGTCATTATGCAAGTGTACTCACAGAGGAGACTTAACATATTTTTATTTTATTTTCCTGTTTGTTGACCTGGTACATTAGATGGTCTACTGTCTCTTTTCAATCATCACCTGGGCACCTTTAGTGGTACAATAAATACACAAAGTAGCAGGTTGAGTGTATAATACAGTGAGAATAACATCACATCAATGTCTCATAAACTATAATCCAGAGACTTAGCCACACAAAGTTATTTAAATACATTATTCACAAGTGACAATATGCAAAATGAGTATTGTAAGGATGAAGGGCAGCACAGTGGCGCAGCAGGTAATGTTTTTGCCTCACAGCAAGAGGTTCACCAGTTCATTTCTCATCTAGAGTGCCTTCTGTGTGGAGTCTGCATGTTCTTCCTTGTCTTTGTGTGGGTTTTCTCCAGGTGGTCCAGTTTCCTTCCACATACCAAAGACATCCAGTAGGTGGATTGGACACTCTAATCAAGCCATACATGTGGGTGTGTGTGGCATGGAAGACAAGTGTTTGGCAGGGCTAGGCACCTGGCAGTGTGAACACTGGCTCTATATGATTGTCACTGTTGAAGTGACACCCTAACCCCATTTGCAAAAACAATGGGAAAAAGGTGTGATGGATGGATGGAGTATTGCATGAATGGTGATTAACATTTATTTATATGATACATGTTAAATACACATGCTGCAAAGAATGATCAATGCAGACAAGAATAACACTTAAAGCATAAGTGCAGACAGTGAAATAGTTCAGTATCATTTTGTTTTAGTGTGCAAAACAAAAGTGCATGCATTAATATTCATTGTGGAAATGTCCTGTAAGGCTGATTTTTTTTTTTGTCTTATTTGGAAGGTGGTTCCAAACTGCCAATTCCAATCTGGAAAAACCTCTTTCACCTAAAGAAGTTTTGACTTCTGTTTGACTAAAATAAGGGGACCATCTTGGATGCAGAGGCATGCCCATATTCATTAAGTATATCAACACCTCCAGGCTAATTGCTCAGCATAATGCATCCGAGATTATCCAAGTGCAACTAACTCTGGGCAAGACTGCAATCCAAATTGTAGCTTGCTACAGATCCCCCACCATGCCCAGGATTCCCACTCCTCATTTTTTGATATACTTGAAAATATTAGGGTACAGCCCAACACCCTAATAATGAGTGATTTCAACTACCCCACCATTAACTGGGAAAACTACTCCTGTACCAACTCTTTTGCTCAATGTTTTCTGGAATTCATAAATTCCAATGCCTTGGATCAACTTATCCACACCCCTACCAGGGGCAGCAATATCCTAGACGTGGTCATTACCAACATGGGTAACTGGTGTTCCACACCAGAGGTCAATTCCTCCTTTTTCAGATGCGACCACAAGCTAATCACCCTAGATATCCACATTCCGCCCCCACCCCCCATTAGGGAAACCACAATAAAAAATTTCTCCAAAGCCAACTTCACGCTTCTTAAGACAGAAGTGGCAAACTTCATGACACCCATCCAGATGGACAATAGAGGTATGACTGCTGAATCCTACACAAATGCACTTTATAAACACTTACATGAGTGCATGAATTGTGCTATCCCTAACAGAACCAAGATGCTATCCTCCAAGAAAAGGAAACCAATCTGGTGGTCCCCTGCCATAACCAAACTCTATAACAGAAGAAAGAAATTGCTGCAAAAAAAGAGTAAAATCCCATGACTGGAGGAACTCCCTGGTCAGCCTCAGTAAGAAGCTGAGATCCCTCACAGAATCCTCCAAAGCTAGTTATGAAAACAAAATTGCCGCTGTTTCTAAAGACAACCACAAAGCATTCTATAGCTATGTCAAGAATCTCAATGGAAACACTCAGATCTGCTCTGAGTTACAGCACAATGGCACTAAATATACAGAACCAACTGATATTGCCAACATCCTGGCAGATAGGTTCAGTGCTAACTTTATCCCCTCTCACCCCCTAAAGGGCCCATCTCTATACCAGAAGAATGCAAAGTTCCTGTAATCATGGCTGCACAGGTAAAAAAACACTCTCTCCAAAGCCAAGAACACAGTATCCATGGGACCTTACAACATCCCAGGCTGCGTTCTACATAAACTACAGAATGAACTGGCACCCTACCCAAGTACCATGTTCAATCATAGCCTCACCTCAGGCTTTGTGCCCACTGAATGGCGTACAGTGATGTTTATCCCACTCCACAAAGGGGGATGCATCACGGACACCGGGAACTACCGCCCCGTTAGCATGACGAGCCTGGCCTGCAAGGCCATAGAACATATCATAATGGAACTTATAAACAAAGACATTGGTAATCTCCAAACTCTGGACCCCACCAAGTTCGGGTTTGTAAAAGGCAGATCATGTCTCCAAAACCTGATAGACTTCTTTGAAGCAGTCACCAAAGCCGTAGATGAGGGTAAGGCTGTTCACACAGCCTATCTAGATCTTGCCAAGGCTTTTGACACCATCCCCCCACTCCAGAATTATAGATAAACTCACTAAACTAGGTATAAATCCCTATGTCACAAGATGGGTTGCCAACTGGCTCACTGATAGAACCCACACTGTGAAAGTAGAAGACTCCAAATCTGACTTCAGACCACTGAAATGTGGAGTACCACAGGGTTCAGTCCTGGGTCCTCTCCTGTTTGGTATCTACTTCTCTGAAGTACAGGCTAACACAGAAGGTCTTTGGCTAATGAAGTTCACAGATGACTGCAAATTAGGAGCCATAACTGAAACTCCTAACGATGTGGGCATTCTACAAAAGGACCTTACTGAGACAGATGCCTGGTGTCAAAGCCATGGTCTCAAGCTCAATGCCAAAAAGTGCACTGTCATCCCTTTTGGTAAAAACTCTGTACCCATGAACTACCACACAGGCAGTAGTCTACTTAACACTGAACGTGTGATAAGAGACCTTGGGACACAGGTCGACAGTAGTTCCTTCTTTGATAATCACATCGCCACAGTAGTCAGGAAATCCTTCTACGTGGCACACCTCATCACAAAAGGTTTCTCATCCAGGAAAAGAGAGGTAATTATTCCCCTCTACTTATCACACATTAGACCCATTTATAGAGTACAGTACCCCTTTTGGTATGTACCTCACAAGACATCTACGACAACTGGAAAGGCTGCAGAAATACCTCACAAAGAGGATTACTGGCCTCAAACAGATGCCCTACACAGGCCGTCTCAAAAAACTCCAGCTTTACACATTTGCATATCGCCTACTCAGAGGTGATCTCTGCCTAACATACAAAGCTATGTCAAACCCAGAGTTGTTGAATATGCTCTACTTAAGGAAATCTCAATCCCTCTGAGCTACATGCGCTAGGGACCTAAACCTTGTCACCACAACAAACGCACTCTAGGGACCTAAACCTTGTCACCACAATAAACAGAACATGCTGGAGGGATAGATTCCTGTTCTAGAGACTTCCTATACTCTGGAACAAACTACCTATCTATATCAAACTAAGCTCCTCATTAGCATTCTTCAAGAAAAATCTTGATGATTGGATGGGAAATAGGAAATTCATGCCGGGGATCACTTCTGTGGCTCTGCTCGACAGGGGCACAGGAAAATAATTTTCTTGGGTGGCAAAGGCCAGGGTACCTTTTTGGCTAGGCTTATATAGGCCCCAAGGCCGATAGCCTGGTACCTGCCTATGAACATTGTCTGCTTCTGTGTGTAAGCTGATTCCCTATTTGGAAGCATTCTTTTCGGTGAGGGCAGTATCCAAGCTGAAGAATTTTGAATAATAATGTAGGGAAACAGCTGTGTTAGTAATATATAACCTACTTAATTTTTGTAAAATATCATAGTGAAATGTATTCTTATCTGCAAGAGCAGCGAATATACATTTTGTTTTTAGTGATTTGTAATTTGAGAGCCTTCTGTGAAGTATGTGGTAGAGCATAGGAAGGGCATACTCTGATTTTGAAAATGGGACATTCTTGGCTATAGCAATTTAAACTATAGGAGAAAGAAGGTGGGAGATCCAGTAGCAAATTGTGAGTTGATATGATGCTTTGGTTGTAAAGCAATATCTGTGGGATGTAAAAGTTGAGACAGGGATCTTGATTCCAACCCAAATACATGTCATTTGAGGCAGGGGATTACAATAAGAGTGGAGTTTGTAATAAAATGGATTTTCAGGTGAGCATTCTGAAAACATCAGATAAAGCTAATGAAAAGCTTCAAGTTATGAGCCTGCATTAAATTTGGCAAGCATGGCATACACTGTAAATTTCAATATTCTAACCTTTATCTTACAGCAAAACCGTTTCCTTATGCAACTGATGACTAGATCAGATCGTGGAGTTTCCTGTGCTGGCAGAAATTAACTTTTAGTTCCTAAAGAAGAGGAGTGAAACGGTAATTTGGGGTTAAAACAGATAATGATACTGCATGGTCTGAAAGAAAACCATTCTGAAAGGAACTAACCAAAACCCGATCCAAACCCATTGATATCTGACAGAAGTATGATCCTGCATTTACTCCACCCAAGGAACTCTGCTCCAACCTATAAGGACAATGATCAGTATTTTCACCTTACATTATTTATTTACACTGTTTCTCAAACGTCACACTTCAGATGAAGGCAAAAGTGACTTCTCACAGACCTGCGTAATGTTTGTGCACAGTGAATTCACAATAACGCTTCTTTTGCAAAACACATACACGTGCATGGTTCAAAATGTGGACATTAGTAATGATTATGGTGAACTTTTAGAGGGATTTTCATACAGTATCAAAGTTATAATCCCTCAATTTCTACTTAATGAAACTTATGAGCTGCTTACAAACAGCAGTCATCGATGTATTGTCTCATAGGTTCAAAGGTGTATACCAGGCTGATGATCACTAGGGCTTTTATAAGCGTAGCCATTCAACCCAAATGTGTTCATTTAGCTGCTGTATCTTCAGCACTTATACTGGGAGAGGAGTACGTTACTTTGGATGTTACCATAGACTATATAGAGGGTCTGTGTTAGTTACAGGTGAAAATCAAACCAACTGTGGATAAACACAACTTTTTCTGAATGACACCCTATTTCACCTATGTTTTAAGCACAAACAAATGATTAAGCTATTATATGCCAATGAACTTACTAATGGAAAGACAGTGTGTACATAAACTTATCTAGCAGTTTCTCGTCTTACATGTTATCTGCCATCTCTCAATCTGTTTCACACTGTTTTATTTTGAAAGGGTTTCTTGATAAGGGAAATTGTTTTAACATTCTCTTTTTAATTGAATGTTTAATAACTAAGGCATATTTTTCCTTTGGGGAACAATTTAATTAAACTATTCTATAATCCCACAGAGCAACCCAATTTAGCTGCAAATGCACTTGTGTTAAAAGCTTTTTAGATGACATACATAATGCCCAATTTAGTTAAAGATTACTGAGAAACTTAGATTATATTTAAGCAGGCTGAAGACAATACCGTTTATGAATACTTAAAAAAAAATGATTTCAGCAACTAGAAATTAAGAAAGAGCACAGTGGCAGGGATAGCCGTCCAGTGGTGTGAAAATATAACATACTTTCCAGATGTTAAATGTCACCTCATTATTTTGCATTAATTACATTTACTTGACTGCAAAAAGAGGCTATAAGTGCATTGAAACTTCCCATTAACTACATTGAACATTTTACCTCCACTCCAGTCATGCATTCCCCCTTCTTCCTCTGTCCAGTTCCTTGTTGAATCCTTCAGTGTATTCTCTTTCTACCATCCATTCCAAAGATATATAACTGCCTCTGTGAAGTACTGCTTTTGGAGATTCAGGGAGTATACAGAGTACTGTCTTTGCCTGCCCCCATCCTCCAGTTGTCACTGCTGATCGTAATGAACCTTTACATCTGCCTGACAAAGTCTTTTGTACCCACACTGTGCCCCCCTCACACATGGCTTTGAGTGGGACAGTAACTACTAGCTTATGGTCTTATCCTATCCTATCCATCCAAATGCACACTTAAGGTGGCTCTCTTCTGCATTTGTTACAGCAATCTGCTGCTCCTGTCTGTGTATGGCCTCAATAACTGCCCACAAAACTCCAGGAGCAGCCACGGCCTTGTAAAGTAGAAGCATCATCTCTTCATTAGTGGAATTTAGCTAGAAGATACACCACGTCATTATGTTCACTGCTGTCGCTACACACTTACTTTACTGCTGGTGGTACTATCCAGGTGTGGTCAATATCATAGGAGGTCCACTCCCTTTGCTGATACCTTGCACCAAGTTAGTAGTGGCCTGCCTCAACTATGTTCCGTTTATCTACACTGAACCTAAAACTCCACTGTTGTGTCCCCATTTCCAAATTTTATTTTATTTTATTTTACATTTTTACTAGGGTAGTACACTGATCACAAATTATCATTTGCAGGTACTGCCTGGGACAAATAATTCACAAAGTGGCAAAAGTTGAACAGAAAGGCAGTAAGTTGTACATAGCAAAAATGGAACAGAAAGTAACATTTAGCAAAGTCTGTACAGTAACAATTAATAGATGCAGTAAAAATTATTAAAGAAATGCACATTTTACAGTTTTATATGCTTATATTTTAAGTTTACATTGTGATGGAAATGCTGTGTGATAATCAGGGTGAAGGAGAGTGGAAGAGATATTGTTAAGAAGTTTTCGTAGTTAAGAGAGACAAAGAGATTAAGGATAGAGGCTGAAACGCCCTTAAGTGATGTAGTTGGCTATGTGGCATGAGCAGTTTAATAGTGTGTGGAAGATATTTTTCAAATGCAGCTCTGAAAGGGTTGTAGGGGATTGTAGTTCCTTTGTATGTAGGTGTGTGTGTGTGTGTGTGGGGGGGGGGGGCAGATTGGACACACCAAATTGACCATAGCTGTGAGTCTGTATGTAACTGTGAGGTATGGAAGAACTGCCACAGCAGGGCTATCTACCCAGTGGTGTGAACTTTGCATCTCAATGATTGTCACAGTTGAAGCAACACCCCGACCCCATGTGCAAAATGGGAAAAGAGGTTGTGGATGGATGCAGAAAGACTGGTTACTGCAGTGCAGCCTTGTCTGTGGGGCTGGGAGGTTGTTTGAGAGATAAGTCTGAGCTTGTAGTGTGAGTGCGTGCATGTGTGTGTTTAGTATAACATTTGTCAGCTACTGATGGGAATGAGTTACTCTAGAGAAGTTTGAAAGTGAGAGAGCCTAGTACCAGGTCTACTCTGTGCTGTACTCAATGCCATTTGGCTTTTTTGAGAGTGAGGCAGTGGCACTGATGAGAGGATGAGTTAGGGATGAAGTGACATTTTGTTTTTGATAGTCTGTAGTGTGGAGGAATCTTCCTTAGAGGTTGTGACTATTATGGGTAGTCCATATTTACAGGTTCATAGGATGATACTAGGCTATTGGCCTAGAGGACCTTATAAGCCTAGCCAATAATTTCACCCATGTTCCCTCAAAGTCAGCACCTGTTTCCCCTGTCCAGCAGGGACACAGGTGGGATACCAGGAGTGTATTTCCTGTTTCCCATTCAGTTGTCCATGTTCCTGTTAAAGAGGGCTAGTGAGGTACTCTGCTTGACATGGAGATGGAGTCTATTCCACAGATGAGGAAGTCTTTGGGGCACAAATCTATCCCGCTAACAAGTTCTATTAATGTCACTGACCAGGTTAAAGCCTTGCATGTGGGTTGTTTGGGTGGAGTTTGACTTACAGTTATGCAGCAACTCCAGCAAGGCTGGGTCTGAGGTGGGCTTGTATGCCAGACACAGGTCACCTCTGAGCAGTCTGCAAAAGACTGAGTAGAGGGACAGGGCTTTTAGGGAATCTGTACAGGATAGGTGTTTTAAACCCTGGATTTTCCTGGTCAGGAGCCTCCGTGGTCTCTTTAGCTGCTGCATGTGTTTGGCAAGGTACATGCTGAAGGGGGCATTGTACTCAATAATGGAGTACAGGGATGTTATAACCTCCTTGTTTCTGGATGAAATACCCTTATTTATGAGGTGGGTCAGGTAGAAAGCCTTCTGTACAATGAAGGCAACGTGGTAGTCAAAAGTCAGGTTGCTATCAACCTGGGTGCCCAAGTCCCTCACAGTGATTGCATGCTTAGTATGTTATCAATGTGATAATTAGTGGGGATGCCATATTCTAAAAAGGGGATAATGATGCATTTCTTGGCATTCAGTTTGAGACCATGCTTCTGGCACCAGTCATTAGTTTGGTTAAGGCCTTCTTGGAAGAATTAGTTTGAGTAAGGCCCTCCTGGAGGATTCGAGTACAGCCAGGATGACTTATGGGTAGTCTGTATTTGAGTAAAGCCAGAAGGACTTATTTGCACATATCTGCATTGGCTCGTTTGCACAGGTACGGTACAGTGACATTTTTTCTGTCCTAGAAGAGAAGTGAGGTATCTGTTGCCAGTGATTTCTCAATATAGGTACAGAATTTTAGTGATTGGTCTAGCCACAAACTGAGGTGTTTGAATAAAATGGCTATTTCTATTAATGCGCCACAAAGGATAGTCATATTGAGTAACTTAGATGTTTTTTAAGTTTCTGGGAGGTGCCAAATAACATATATTTTGTTTTGGTAGGGTTAAGTATTACTTTATGGCCAATGAGCCAAGAATTTAGTAAACTGAAATATTTTTGAAGTTGTGTTTCAATTGTAGAGTGCTTGCGGCTGGAACTAAAGATTACAATGTCATAAGAACAGAGGATGAGCTGTTCTATAGGAAGGTCATGAGGTAGCTAGTTAATGAAAACAGAGAAGAGAAGAGGAGCTAAGATAAAACCTTTGGGTACTCGCACTGAAAAAGGTGTGGGTTGTGAAAAGGAGCAGACTGATTTAGTTTTTGAAGAATCTTCTTGACAAGACGTTTTGGAACCAGGTGATGGATGCATTACTAATACCAATGTTCTGGTCATAGAGGAGGAGTTGGTGGTTAAGTAGGCAAAAGGCTTTAGTGAGGTCAGTGAGTACTGCTCCTATCAAGTTACCTTTTTCCATACTGAGGACAATGTTGTACATTTGGTATCCATGTTCAGCCACTGTACTATGACTTGTCCAGCATCTATGATGCTTTAAGGTAAGGAGGTGATATTGCTGAATTTAGCTTAAGAGCTGGATATAAATGATTTTTTTCCATCAGTTAGCCAAGTGTGGGTAGGATGGGAGGACAGAAGTGCCTCTGAGATTTAGATTTGGCAGTGCAGTAATGCTGTCTTATAGATGTCTGGCTTGGTTTACTATTACAAGGTCGAACGGCACTCCTTTGACTGTACTATAGTCGACAACGGAAGGTCGTAAATGTCAAATGTCGAAGTCAAAAAATCAATCTAGAAGGAGTTGTGGGTTAACATGGGTTGAGGTGGTTATTCTGAACTACAAACATCTCCCCTACCTCGACCCATGTTGAAACCCATTCCTAGATTGTTTGTTTGGTACTTAATCTCTAAGAATTAAGTGCATTTATTTTGGATGAATTAAATTTACTGAGAATATTAATTGTATATTACAGTTGGTAGTGCTTTGGCTTTAAATGTTAGGTATTGAACATCATAATCTGAAACATGCGGGAGTGGATGGGGATACAGTTAGTGAAGCTTAGGACCCAATTATACACAGCTGATAAAAAGTAAGATACTTAGGAAAACATACAACCATGACCTTAGTGAGTAACATGTTTGGTTTGCTAAAATAATGCAAAATGACGTTTGGTAACAAACCAATTTGTCCAGGGACATCTTTAGGTGGAGGTCAGATAGAAATAGTAATGGGAATTAAGGGGGTAATGGAAGGAAGCTAATTGGGTGGGGGGTGTGAATGTAGGAAGATTGGGAGGAAATGAGGTAAGGCTAAGGAGGGGCTTTGTAAGTTTTATGCAAGTGTAACTGAGTAAGGAATCACATTTTGGCATGAACTTGCTACTTGCAGGTAGTACTTCCAAGACAACCAGTTGGTATTTTGGAGCAGATAGGCCTCGGAAGGGTTATTGTCAAGAAGTTGAGAGGTAAGGGTTCACACTCAACTGTATGGCCATATTTATTTTTCCTTTTGTGTGTGTGTGTTGAGTGGTTACTGTTTGTAGTAATGGTACTCATCAGGGGTCTAGTCTTTTGGGTTATCATTGCGCTTTTGCAGTTGATTAGGCATGGTTTGTTTCAAGGTGGCATTGGGTCTGGATGCTGGTTTTATTGTCCTTCTGCTTTAGGGTTCTGGAAATGTGCTTGTGAATCTGTTCTGGTTCCATTGATGGTGGTGCAGTGCCAGCCATTACATCACATTGTGTGTCTTTAACAACTGGACTACAGCCCTGCATGGTGAGGAATCCATTCACACTCTTACAAACAACTGGTGGGGGGGTTCTGTTTAAAAGCCGTCATGCAGTCTGATAGAGCAGGAGGGATAGTAAAGTGATCCAATGTTCTTCTTGGGTAGTTTGTTGGTGAGGGTAAGGCAGATGATGGGCAATTTTCAGCTGGGTTGGTTCTCAGCTGACCAGCGAGTGTTAGATGTCGAGTTTTGGGGGCTGCAAAGCACCCATGACTAATGGTTGTTCTCAGCGCATTCTCAGTGGAGCGCTAGCTATTAGGATAATGGGGGAGTGAAGCTTTTATATCTACCATCTTGTTTGGACATTTGGAAGAAAGGAAAAAAAAAAAAAAGAGTACTTGCAGATACTTGACAAGGCGTGAGTAGTTCCTTGTAAAGAAGAGTAAAGAATTTTGTAGGACTTGACAGTGTTGGGATGAGAACCTGCTTTCTATCAACCTAAAAAGGTGTGGTCTTTGGAGGATTGACAGGACGTATAAAGTTTGTTTTGTTGATTACATTAATGCCTGTTTATCAGTGGAGAAAGAAAACTGATATTCTTAATGACCAGGAGAAATTTAGTCAGAGTCAGAGCACCAAAGAAAGTATCCAAGAGATAAGAGATGGGCTTACAAATATAGAATATTAGCAGTTTCTGCGCATTTGTTTTTCTGTAGGTGTCAATCTGGCAGCACCAGTCACTGGCATCCTCCTTTGACCTCTTAGATCAGGAAATCTGGACAGATCCATAACTAATGGGTGGACAATGGCCAGGGAACAATTTTAAGTGTGCTCTTACAGAATTAGAAAGTTGATAGAATAATACGTTTTGCATCAGCAGGCATTTTTAAAGAGTATGAAGTTTGGATGTCAAATGTCTGTCATAATGTTTGGCCTTCAATCTTTTATGACTCACTCAATGTGGGTCTGGACCTTTCAAATGGTTATCCCTTAAAGCAGTATTGTTTTAATTTCGCTATACATTTAGTTTAGACTGGCATGATTCAGTTGTGAGCACATACTGCCTTACGCTCTTTGCCTCATTGGGGCTTCAAATAGTCTTTATTGGTTTCCTTCAGTAGAAATTCTATTATTTGTATACAGATGAGATGAGACTAACAGGTTAATAGTTTATATCCTTTGTCTTAGTCACAGTTTAAGAAGGGGAATCACATTCCTCCTACCTCAGATTTTAGGATTCTAATTCTTACAACTGCCTCATAATTTACCAGTTCTGAGTGGAGTTCTGTTACACTTCTAAGGTGAATTCTAAGGTGGCCCACTAAAAACAGTGTAGCACAATAGCGAGAGCTCTGCCTTGCAGCTCCAGGGTCTGGGTTTCAATTCTTACCACTAGTCAGTGCCCGTGTCGAGTTTGCAAGCTTTTGCATGCCTGTATGCATTTTATCCAGATACTCATGTTTCCTCCCACCTCCTGTAAACATATTTAGCTGATTAGGTGCACTACATTGCCTAAGTGCATTTTATTTACATTTGTCCTTATGCCCCTGTTCTTAATTGAAAAGTGCCCATGAACAAGCCCACTTAGCAAACAAATAATTTATAAAAAAATCCTGCCAAGTCAAATTATCTTGTCTCCTTTCTGCACCTTTACTTTCGGAAGGTTTCAAGAATACATATTTATTAAATCAATCAATCTAGCTGTCTATCACTTTATCTCTCTGTCTATGAATGATTTGTGACAGTACAGTTACTTTATGGATTAGTAATGACTAGGTTTAAGAATTTCCCCTTATTTTTCCTTTTAAACTCTGAGCAGAATTATCACTGCTGCCACACACACATTTATTTTATTTATATTTATTTGATTATTCATGGGAGAACTAGTCAACTAACTGAACATCTGCACTTAACTACATCAACTCTCCAAATTTCTTTCTATGCAAGAATCAAGCAGTTAACCACAAGTGACTGCCTTTCCAAGAGGCAGGAAAGACATTATGATGAGTAAGGGACTATAGGAATGAGGGCGCTCTCTGTACATAATTCATGCGATTTAGAGATAGACAGCCAGATAGATAGATAGAAAGATATTCCTGTAATTCATATACAATTTTCAAACACAAGCCACATGTGCTGCACCGAAATAAAGAAATTATAAGCGTCATTTTAATGCTATTTGATGAGCATAGGTTGCTTTATTTCGTATCATCTGAACTGTGCAGTTCAGTGGACCCACACAGTGATGCACTGCTGTCATCATCCATATATTACAGTGATGCACTGCTGTCACCATCCATATATCACAGTGATGCACTGCTGTCATCATCCATATATCACAGTGATGCACTGCTGTCACCATCCATATATCACAGTGATGCACTGCTGTCACCATCCATATATCACAGTGATGAACTGCTGTCACCATCCATATATCACAGTTATGCACTGCTGTCATCATCCATATATCACAGTTATGCACTGCTGTCACCATCCATATATCACAGTGATGCACTGATGTCATCATCCATATATCACAGTGATGCACTGATGTCATCCATATATCACAGTGATGCACTTGTCATCATCCATATATCACAGTGATGCACTGCTGTCATCATCCATATATCACAGTGATGCACTGCTGTCACCATCCATATATCACAGTGATGCACTGCTGTCATCATCCATATATCACAGTGATGCACTGCTGTCATCATCCATATATCACAGTGATGCACTGCTGTCATCATCCATATATCACAGTGATGCACTGCTGTCATCATCCATATATCACAATGATGCACTGCTGTCATCATCCATATATCACAGTGATGCACTGCTGACATCATCCATATATCACAGTGATGCACTGCTGTCACTATCCATATATCACAGTGATGCACTGCTGTCACTATCCATATATCACAGTGATGCACTGCTGTCATAATCCATATATCACAGTGATGCACTGCTGTCATCCATATATCACAGTGATGCAATGCTGTCACTATCCATATATCACAGTGATGCACTGCTGTCATCATCCATATATCACAGTGATGCACTGCTGTCATCATCCATATATCACAATGATGCACTGCTGTCATCATCCATATATCACAATGATGCACTGCTGTCATCATCCATATATCACAGTGATGCACTGCTGTCATCATTCATATATCACAGTGATGCACTGCTGCCATCATCCATATATCACAGTGATGCACTGCTGTCACCATCCATATATTCTGTTCTTGCAGATGAGTAACTATTTGTGTGGCTATCAAATGGCACAGATCACAGCGGTATAACCATATGCTTACATCCTAATATCAGTTTCTGGAATGTTCATACACGAGTGACATGGTTCACACCTGAACTTATTGGTCATCAGTAGCATGCATCACATCCATGTCCACTCTGCCAGAGTGGGAATGGAATTGCTTTGGCCCTATGCATGTGCTAGATCTTATTTATATGATGCATGCTCATAGAAATGCCTCCTTCCATAGCCCATGGCAATTCTTACAAAACAATGCTTGTAGTCCCCCTAGGCTTGACTATTGCTAAAGACGACATCCAGTTTTGAGTAGTCCATAAGGCATTTTTGAATCCAATCTACAGGATATTTTATGGAAAGAAGAGTTCAATAAAATGTTAATTCCGCTGCACAGAAAGACATGAAATGGTGGGATGACAGAATGAAATAAAAGCAGGTAAATGGTAATTATACTCTTCTGTTTCTTAGACTGAGTTAAGAAGCATCTGATTTTTTCTCCACTAGTCTATGAGTGAAGTTTAATAATTATCAATTACTTCACAGATGTGCTGCTGCAATTGTAATTGTGTGTTTGTGTGCACTAGCACATATGGATTATGTACAGTGACTACAGTGAGGTACAACTCTAAACAAACCTTTGTAATGTTTCTAGCTAGTGTGCTTTTATAATATGTCTAAAATATGAGCTAGAGAAGGCCAAAATTATATGGGGAGAATTACAAATAAATGTCTGTGTTGGAAATAATATATTTTAAACTGTTAGAATAAAAAAGCCCTTCTAACTAATCACAATTTAATCAAATAAATGGAGAAGTAAATATATTTGGAAACAGGCATATACTTTAATAACCAAATATATATTTAGTTAACTAAATTAGCCATATGGTTTTAATAAATTTCTTCTCGATATAATGTTTTCAAACAGAAAGGCTCTTGAAACATGTTATGGGGAGGGAACCACCAATATTCGTTTTTGAAGGCTTGTTGCTAGTGCTTTAGGGGAAACGTAGCTTTAGTGTGAAGCACAAATTAGAACTGTTTGATGTTTGAATTCAAAGATTTATTTCTGTAACATGATTGCAGCTTTCTTCTGAATGTCACAATGCCATTACACTGTTGCAGTTTCTGACAACTGCACAGTCGGTATATCAGACAATGAGTTCACATTTAAATGACGGTTAGTTGAAGTGGCATTCTAATGAGGTATTCTACCTGGACTTTTAAATATAATTCAGATTTTGAGAGGAAAAATATGTGGACGACAATGCTACAATTATTTCACCTTGATTATGGGACTTTAGTACTTGATCTTGACATCATGATCTCTTGGTGACCAATTAACGCAAGACTTCCACTGTTTAAAAGGAGATCATTGCCAGAGAAGAAGGCAGGACATGCTGATCTTCTGACATTTTGAGGTCTGTAAAGTCTCAGAACTTGAAATATGTACCAGGCAGTAAGCTATACATTTTTTTCTTGCAGTAACTGAAGGGAATGTCTAATCTTAAAGTTGCAGTGACCAAGTCTGGTACTTAATGCCAGTTATCAGCCAAGATAAAGAAGTGTCTGCTCTAGAAACAGCAGTGTGTCGCATCATCTACACAATCGTTTAGTGTTGCAAAACACAATGCAGTGTGTTGTATAAAGAAATGGTCCTAAATAAAAGTCATTCAGAGTAACAGGATCTGTGTATAGCATCTACAGAAGTGTTGCGCTTTCATTGTTAAAGTCTTAAGCGTCTCGATGTACCACAATACCAGTGGACCATAGGAACAACTTGGTACTTTATACCGTTTTCTTCTTTAATGGTAAAAGTGTGCAGGCTATATTTCAAGAAAGAGAACAGATGCTTAATTTCAGAAAATACCAGTTCTTTACAGAGATGAAATGTGACATGTCAAAGACGAGTCGTTAATAAATGATAACATAAAGTTAACCCTGTATCATGAAAACTCAATTCCAGAGTTTATGAGACATGTTGTATTTGCTGAAGATTGCAATGTCTTTTAGCCTTATTCACGAAGTCAAATAATTCTGCAAAAACAGCCCTTGTAGATACAGCTATTACTTCAAACATTTTTTTTTGCAGTACATACCACTCTGAAAGATATGGTGCTATCAATTTTGTCATTTCCATGCTAGATGTGGCTTCCTAGACAAAGTACAGTAAGACCTTTTGTGTATGTGCGTGTCTGCATATTTATATTTGTGTGTCTGTTTCCACTGGTGTGTGTGTGTGTGTGTGTATATATTAGTGAATGTGGATGCAAGCATGTCCAAGCACACACGTGTGCATGCGTGTGTGTGTGTGTGTGTGTGTGTGTGTGTGTGTGCCTGTATATGTAGTTGCTAGCAGTTTATAAGACTCCAAAAGTGCTGGAAAGAGAATACTTGTCCCTTAGCACTGAGGCACAGTGATCTCAGAGTTGCTTATACTAAGTAGGAAGGTGCTCTCAGAGTGCTGGGGACAAAGGCTTTTTTGTGACTTCTTTTGGCCACTTCCTTTTGGAAAAATGAATGTTCATTCAGTGGAATTTAGTGAACTGCTGCTCAACAGATTATTTTTATTTGTGCTGTACAGATTACAACATTAATGGTGCACACCCCTTAGACTTTGTATGGCTGAAAAATTGGCCAGAAATGCAAACTATAACATGTCTTAACTACCTTTGCCATTTTATTATGGTTTCTCCAGAACAAACCATTTCTAATTTTATTGTGAATTGCTGTTGTATCTCTTTTTTTCTAATAAGAAAAATAATTCATTTATTGATATTATGATGTAGAAAAAGAAAAGACATCATACGCTGAAACTAATCAACAATAATTTACATATGACTCCATCTTTTGGATGTCTGATTGGTTAATAGCTTATTTTGGATTCCAGAGAATTACTGATTTAGAATTTGTATTTTCTTTTAACAGTGGCTAGGATTTAGAAAGGCTTACTCCGAGCAGGAAACTTAACACAGCCATTTTCCTACTCATGGCAAGCCTTTTTTGCTCTTAAATGGCTCTACCATAGAGGTTTTCCACTAGTGAATGCCTTAAGTTGGAAGTCCATCTTACTGTTAGGGCTACATTCTAATACAGCTGTCCAAGGGGCATGGTAATACTAATTTGCTGTATTGTATCCCTCCAAAATGTCAGCAACTCCCAATTTGTCCTGGTCCCCTTCAATAAACACATCACACCAAATGACGTTTGACTACCTTTATTAACTTCCATAACATAGCTTTGATAATCAATATTTATTACAACTGAACATAATATAGCAGATTTAATTACATCATAAACATCCATGGAATGTTAATCAGGACAGTGTGACTTCACTCATCCTGACTCAGTAAGCAGTGTCCATATCTCCTACTCACTTACTTTACTTATGAAGCAGGGTCCCACCAATCACTTCATACCATTTATAATAAGTCAGAACAGCATGAGCTCACTCACCCTGACCCGGTAGGCAGCGCCCACACCTTCACTCACTTTACTTATGAGGCAGTGTCCAACAACTCACTTCATATACAATTTATTAAATTACACTTCCAACCAAATAAGCAGCATCCTTACCTCTGCTCGCTTATATTTACTACTTATTGAAGTAAACATCCAAAGCAATAAGCAGCATCCTTACCTCAGCTTGCATATTCCTCCAACTGCTCACTTCCTTTTCCCACCGTATTGAAAAGAACATCCAACACCAGGGAGGGAACAGAAGAGGGCAAGCCTGTCCCTCTTCTCCACCCACCAGCCTGACTAGGCTGTTCCCCCTTTCTCCTACCAGAATTTCAACAACCTAACCACCCATAAAAAAGGGGTGGGAGGGATGCTTCAGCCAAACATCATTCGGTGTAACCCTCTTCTCTAAACCCAATGGGATCCCTATCAACAACTCCAAAAGCCCTGTCATATAAGCACCAAAAGCTGCCACTTAACTACCCGTTAAATAAAACAATGACCTGTTAAAAAAAACAATGACCCCTTTCCAATCCTAAAAAGATTATTTATGGAAGATTTGTATGAGGAATTTAGACACAATAGGGTCCAATGAGTGGAACCTAACTAAGGAAGAATATAATTTATTATGTGATCTAAGAAAGGATGATAATATTCGGATCATGGTTCCAGACAAGGGAGGGGGGGTTGTTATTTTTCGTAGTATGGATTATTCTAATGCTATGTTGGAATTACTTTTTGATGAGAATACTTACAGTTATACCTCTAAAAATCAGATTAATATTTCTTATTCCAGAATTGACAGTTACCTAGATGAATATTTGTTAGAGGGTAGAATTAACCCTAGTGAATATGAATTCCTTTTTAGAAAATTCCCCACCATACCTGGTTACTTTGGTATACCCAAGGTACACAAAGATGTCTCCAACCCTCCTTTTAGACCCATAGTGGCAGCAAGGGGGTCTAAAATACATCCTTTAACCATGTTTATTGATTCACACGTACAACATGTAGTGCATAAGACACCCCATTTATTGAAAGATTCTTGGCAATTCTTAAAGAATGTTAAACAAGAATTATTTGAGGACAACTTAATATTTTTAACAATAGATGTTAAAGATTTATTTACATGTATTCCTAAGGATCAGGGTTTGTCTTTATTTGAAGAAGTATTGTTCAAATTTTCTGATTTGGGAAACGACAGAGTGAAGCTTATTTGTGAATTTATGAACATTGTGTTGGATAACAATTTTTTATGGTTTGAGGGGGGAATTTTATTAGCAAATTACTGGAGTTCCTATGGGTGCAACTTGTTCACCTGTATATTCTAATTTAGTTCTACTTGGTTGGGAGACTCGATATGTATTTGGGGGCCCTTTCTGGTCCCATATCAAATTACATCTTCGTTATCTTGATGACATCTTTATTTTGTGGGGGGGGGGGTGTGTGGAAGATGAAATATCTAATTTCATTGATTACATCATTTCTAGTACAGATTTTTTGTCTTTTACTTTTCAACATAATGATACAGGTATTAGTTATTTAGACACTTTAATAACCAAAGACATACAAAATAAACAATTTGAATCAAAAATTGTTAGAAAAAAGATATTCTGCAATGCCTACTTGCATTTTGAAAGTAATCACCCTTTAGTACAAAAAACAAGTATTATTAAAGGTCAGGCAATTAGGATTGCTAGGATGACTTCTAATCAAAAAGACTTGGATAATGAATTTGATCTACTTAAGAAAATGTTTTTAGAGAGAGGATACCCTTTGGATTTAATTAATTCTATTTTACAGGATATATACAATTCATGGGGGCATAAATATTTACCTCTTTTTGGTACAGGTACTGGATCTGAATTATTGGGAGAAAATGGGGGAAACAACAGTCCCATTTCTAGTTGCAATTCCAATACAGTGTGTGTCCTTACTCATAATATGAGAACACCAGCTATTAAAAGAATTTTTGTAAGAAATTGGAATATATTAAGAACTATTGAAACTATATACAATAAGGTTGGTAGTAAACCCACATTTGTGACCAGGGTAGGTAAAATATGAAACAATTGTTAGAAAATAAGATAGGTGATAACAGCAAGGTAAATGAGGGGACTAGAAGATGTGGTATGTGTCACTATTGTTCCTTCATAATATTGTTCAACATTACTGTAGGTTCAGTATTAATGAAGAGCAGGGTACACTTTAAGCAGGGTAATTGCAATACTAGGGGGGTGATTTATCTTGCAATATGCAACACCTGTAAACATTTTTATGTGGGAAAAACAGAACGTCTTTTAAAAAATAGAATATACGAACATCTTTATGAGATAAGGACAAGTAAAAATACTAATGCATTGTACAAGCATAGTATAGTTTCTAATGGTTTTGACAAGTTTGTGTTTGGTATATTGGACATGGTAAAGATTGATATTAGAGGTGGGGACTGGAAAAATTTTTTGAAAAAGAAAGAAAGTCAGTGGCAGTTTAGATTGGCTTCCATGTACCCTCCGGGGCTCAATGAATCTGTTTCCTTGGTACCCTTTTTAATAGAAAGGTCAAATAATCTATGAATTTATTGTATGAAAACACTATTTATTCATTTTTTGGTTTATTTTTAGATTATGTTTATTAAATATATATTTAATACAGTATATTTTTGTACTTCAGTATTCATAGGTTTCAATATATTCATATACATATCATATATACATTTAAATATATACATATATTTAATATATTTTTCCACAATATTGTATATTCTTATTAATTCAACAAGGTCTAGGACCCATTGTGCCAATGTAAATAATTTTCTTAACAATGGTATTTTATGATTTTAAAGTATAGGTTTTAAATGTATTTTACTGCTTTAAATGCTTCATAGGTTTTGTGATGTCATTAATTAGAAGTATTATATAAAGTGTTAATTAATTAAGATAATTGTTTCTGATGAAGTCTCTCTTGAAGAGATGAAAGCACTCAAACTATTTGGTCAATAAAGATGGAGTGTGTTTTGAACATTTGACTTGGCGTCCTGGATTCCTGGTTCACCCTATTTATTTTATAATCCTAAAATAATGACCGTGTCTTTGCATAAGTTCTGTATATTATCCAACTTCTCACTCATCCTGACTACCAATGTTAACATCGTAATGAGCTCTTGGACATTACCTTTCCAAGGCAAAACCAAACACACTAAACCCAATGCCAAGTGAGCAGCAGCCTAGCATCATCCTAACACCAGTCCTATATAATAAAGTCCAAAAGCAATCACGCCATCACTCCAACTATCCAGCATAAGCATAGAACATAGTGACCATCCTAGCCTTTACTGACCCACAAACCCTTTCGAAATGACTAAATACTGCCATAACATGAATGCCACAGAAACTTTACCCCGCTTAACTCCATATCCTAACACCAATCCCTGCAACAAAAACCCTCTTGACAATGGTCAATGTCCGTCAATCTTCCCTCTTAATCTACCCCAATCCTTCGAACCAATGACCACTAACCAAATTAATTCACTTAACCTTGTCATCCATGCAACTGTAGTCTTGTCAGTAGACAATGTCTGTCAGTCTTCACACAGTTAACATTCTTCAACCTTTCAAACCAATGAACCATCACCAAGATTAAGTTCACCTACCCTTGTCACCTGTGTAACTATACTACTCAAAGCTAACACTTCCTCAACCAAATAAATTCCGTACATTTCTCCCAAGCCAGAGAATTAACCAAAATGTTCCCACCAAACTCTTTCCCACAGGAGACTGCACCCAACTTTATCCCCTATGCAGATGCCCTACCTTATGCTTTCCATATTACCAGGTGCCCTAAAGTCCTGCAGCCCAAAATCAACCACTCAACACCCTACTCCAAATCCTACCTACCCCAACCCTACACATCAGTGACCCCCAGTCAGGATTTAGTAAGTTCACATATCCTTGTCACCTATACAACTATACTAATCTCAGCTAAAAACCTCCTAAACCAAACTGGACCACCTTACCTTGTCCCAAGCCCAACAGTAACTAAATCTTTCCTATCAAATTCCTTCCTGGAAGGAGCCACACTAGAAATGTAATCAATCTGGCAATGCCCTACCCAACAAGTCACAACCAATCCACCCCAATATTATGCCTCCAACTCTATCATCTCCCTTCACATTTGTAAACAAATGCAAATCCCATGAGCAACCCTAACCATCTGCTCAAAGGACATCCCTCCAAAATGTGTCAAAAGGCACCACAATGGTAAAACAGCGCACAAACTTATAAAACCTCCCCCAAAAGGATCTGAGTGAACTAGCTAACATGCTGCTCCAGTAGCCCAAGAAGCTGAACTGCCATTATCTGCTGCTTGTCCTTAGCCTCCGCCCAAAGCTTGCTTCCCATCCTACAGACCTGAAATGCTCCATGACAACCTACCTACTCCTAGAATTCACACATATACCAACCCACCTCCTATGATCCCAGTGCAATGGTACTCATGGTGCTCATTCCAAAGACCGTAAGCTGGTATGCGATATAAATAAAACCCGCTTGATGGACAAGTTTGTCCCCAAAAATACCCTTCCTTTGGAACAAAAATCGACTTCCTGTGAAATAGAACACCTCCTTGGCGTTCTCCAAACAATTCAAACAACTGGATGGGTAGCCATAAAATTACCCCAAGGGCTCTACCCGTGTCACACTTGGACAAATGCAAAAGGTGCTGCCCTTGAAAATAATTGTTGCACTTGGCAAGGCTGCCTTGGCTAGCTTGTAAGGGCCCTAGAGGCATTAGCCTAGCAACTTCCTATGATCCCAAGCTTCCTGTGACTCCCTATGAAATCTGTAACTTTGTTTTACCCTACCCCAACATACTTTTTCCTCACTTGCCCACACTCTGCCCCTCCACACCAAGTCAGATGTGTCCATAAAGATTACCTGCAACTTCATAGTGCACAACTCCAGCAACTGGACCCCCCCCCCCCATCACAATCATTTATCTTTGATAGCAACTTCCTGCAGGCTACTGACTGTTGCTCACTTTCCACTCGCCCACTCAAGCCTCCTTGTGCACCAATCCAATGACCAGAACATCCACTGCAACAGGCACCATTACCTTTCGAACAAACTTCCTTCAGGTCACTGACTGATATGCCAGTCTGTGCTTCCCTCACCTGTAACCTCACTGTGTGTGACTCCTACAATCTGACCATCTGCCCAATCTGCGTTGATCTGTGACCTTGTTGCGCACTATTCCAATGGCCAGCACTACTCCAGACTGATCTCCAAAAGAAAAGAAACCATAAACACACTGCACACACAAACCAAAATTTACTAATTACTGAGCACTGCCAAGAGTCCATCATCCTGCATCAAATCCTTCTGCTTCCAACAAAGGAACATACTGCAACAATAAACAGTCAACAGCAGTAACTGCACCACTACTATTCAGCTAAACCCTGAGTATAACAGATATGTAAATAAACTACCTGGACCACCTTGCGACTCCTGCACTTAAAACCTGTGCAGCACTATATAGGTCAAGTTAACTTATCACAAGAAACAACTCTGGGAACATTTTGGTAACATATGCACTCCATATTTTAATGTAGGAGGCTGGCAGCCAAGCTTGGAATGATTCTGCACTGCCATATGAATACGCCCGTTATACAATCTGTTATATGTTAGTACTACCCCCTAAGGTGAAGGTCAACATGTCAGAAGTAGCCATAGCTATTAAAAGAATCATTGTCAGAAAAAAAAAATTACTATATCTCTAAGCAGAAGCCATATTTAGTTATAGATACAGTACATAAAACATAAAATGACTTTTGCTAAATAAAATTAATTTTTTTTGTAATGAAAGCAAAGAATTTTCACACACTTTATCTTTTTTTTCAGAGCTACATATATATATATATATATATATATATATATATATATATATATATTCTGAGTGCATAGGTTCATATTACTTATGCACATTTAAAAACATACGTATATTTACGTACCTTTAAATGCATGCTCTCATTTAAATCAGGTTGCTTACTTAAAATATACTAAGACTTGTACCCAACTATCCATACTCAAAGGCAAAATCCAGAGATATAATATCCAACATTGCCAGAATAAGGAAAATGCAGAACCAGCCCCAAGGTAATACTGCATTCAGAAACTCAATAATTTTATGAGGAACAGACCACAATACAAGGCAAAATCTGGTCAATTGAAAGTTATGGTGGTTACCGCCTCATCGCCCACGCACAGAGGGCGTCACTCGTAGGCACCCCACAACCCATGAAACTTGCTCTCTAACGCAAAGAACCAATTCAATAGCTAGGGACTACAGTTGGTCACGACCCCCCCCCCCAAAAGACCCCAGCCAAGAGCACCCCCAGACACATCAGTGACCTGCACAAAGCCGCCCCACAAACTTCTGCAGACCAATCAGCAATGGCAAAAATTCAAATCCCGTGCCATCGATGACAGCCAAGTGTTCAACAGCAAAAATCCCCCCCCCCAGGTCCTCCAACACATTCTCCAAAGAGAAAGTCCAAAATGCAAATGTCTCTCACCACCAAGCCACCACAATCACCAACCAGACACAAACCACAAATGCCACGAGGAAATTGGAGAAACAGCCCAAAACAAGAATAAACACTTCAGAAGATGCAAACACACAATAGCTTGCTTGAGTGCTGATATGAAAAATGTGGGCCTGGCTTCTGAAGAGATTTTTCCTAACATACCACCAAATCCATCCCGTCATTAATCTTACCTGGTGGTTAATGGAAAATAAAACCACACATTTATCAAGAGTAATATAAATCAGTTGACATTACTACTATACTTGTTTAGAGAGAGAGAGAGAGAGAGAAAGAAAAGGGCAAACTGACAACCAGTCTGAAATTAAATTGTTATATCCCACTCCTTGAACTGTTTGTTGGAATAGTTACTCCAGAACTATCCTTTGCCATTCAAAATTCTTCATGGTCTGGTGTACAACTATAATGTTTCCATCTTTTTTTTTTACTGAGAGGCACGGCGAGGCATCTACCCAATGCCACTCTCCAGTCCAAATAAAGCAACTTCATACCACAGACAACTAACAGTCTTCTCAGCAGTCAGTCAACTCAATAGCCAGTTTAGCCAAATGAATGCAGTTACTGCTCAGTTACAAACAACCCCACTGATAATAAAGTTAATCCATTGGTCTTTACTTGAGCACTGACTCCATTTTAGCACATTGTTCACGAGGCACCGTCAATGTTCAGTGGTACTTAGGACATTATATCAAACATTTATCCTCTATGAAACTTTTTTTTTTATTTTCATCTACGACAAAACTAATTTCAAATGGATGCCTTCAAAGTGCATTAACCAATTCATGTTATTCGGATACAACTCTTGGTATGAAATGCAATTTTAACCATCAGAGCACGAACACACCCCGACTATCCAGCAGTCGAAAACTACATGCAAATAAGAAAAGTGGTATATTTTCAAATACAAGTTTAGCTTAATGACACCATGAGAACCTAAGGCCCCTCACAAACCATCCACTCCTAGATCACAAACAACCTTTTTCGTTTTCTCTCTTTTATGTGTGTGTGTATGTATATATATATATATATATATATATATATATATATATATATATAGATATACATATATATATATATATATATATATATATATATATATATATATATATATATATATCCCGAGTGAAACAGCACAAAGCAAAGCCACGGAAATGCCAAACCAAGCCCCACTACATGCCTGGAATCCCTCAAGACAAGCCCTTGTAATAGTGCTGCTATTGTTGGATCCATTTACCCCAGATAGCCAAACGAGGGGAAAAAAAAATAACAGCTCTCAATATAAGCAACATAATCTGCTATGCTTCACGGAGAAAATAGATATTAGGAAACCATTCTGATTGTAAAAGTCACATGTAGCTGGTGACCATTACACAAGCACCTCATTACTCGCAAGCACCATTTCCACCCTTGTAAACTATGCCAGCACAAGTAAAGCAGCCACTTCACGATGAGTGAGAAAGAGAGAGAGAGAGAACACATCAGTTGTAACCCCTTCATCCATGGTATATAACTCTTCCCTCACTCCATCTAACATAGCTTGTAGCTCACTGAGAAAACTGTTTTAATTCTGCAGTAACATTACCCCTTCCAAAACAAGGACATGAAGCCTGCCCACACTGCAAGTCTGGAAAGGGGAGAGGGGGCTAATGAAACTAATATCGAGCTGATAAGTAAACGAGGGGACTTTAACTGTGAGCCCTGAGATGAACTTCACAACTGCCATAAATCTGCACCAATGTACACAGGAAGGCCCATGAACAATACCTACCTAAATAAAGTGCAAACCCCAGCCCACAACTACATTTGTCCCAAAGAAGCTTCATCGCCCATGCACAGAGGGCGTCACTCGTAGACACCCCACAACCCATGAAACTTGCTCTCTAACGCAAAGCACCAATTCAATAGCTAGGGACCACAGTTGGTCATGACCCCCCCCTCCACCAAAAGACCCCAGCCAAGAGCGCCCCCAGAAACATCAGTGACCTGCACAAAGCCGCCTCACAAACTCCTGCAGACCAATCAGCAATGGCAAAAATTCAAATCCCATGCCATCGATGACAGCCAAGTGATCAACAGCAACCCCCCCCCCCCCAGGTCCTCCAACACATTCTCCAAAGAGAAAGTCCAAAATGCAAATGTCTCTCACCACCAAGCCACCACAATCACCAACCAGACACAAACCACAAATGCCACGAGGAAATGGGAGAAACAGCCCAAAACAAGAATAAACACTTCAGAAGATGCAAACACACAATAGCTTGCTTGAGTGCTGATATGAAAAATGTGGGCCTGGCTACTGAAGAGATTTTTCCTAACATACCACCAAATCCATCCAGTCATTAATCTTACCTGGTGGTTAATGGAAACTAAAACCACACATTTATCAAGAGTAATATAAATCAGTTGACATTACTACTATACTTGTTTAGAGAGAGAGAGAGAGAGAGAAAGAAAAGGGCAAACTGACAACCAGTCTGAAATTAAATTGTTATATCCCACTCCTTGAACTGTTTGTTGGAATAGTTACTCCAGAACTATCCTTTGCCTTTCAAGATTCTTCATGGTCTGGTGTACAACTATAATGTTTCCATCTTTTTTTTTTACTGAGAGGCACGGTGAGGCATCTACCCAATGCCACTCTCCAGTCCAAATAAAGCAACTTCATACCACAGACAACTAACAGTCTTCTCAGCAGTCAGTCAACTCAATAGCCAGTTTAGCCAAATGAATGCAGTTACTGCTCAGTTACAAACAACCCCACTGATAATCCAGTTAATCCATTGGTCTTTACTTGAGCACTGACTCCATTTTAGCACATTGTTCACGTGGCACCGTCAATGTTCAGTGGTACTCAGGACATTATATCAAACGTTTATCCTCTATGAAACTTTTTTTTTTATTTTCATCTACGACAAAACTAATTTCAAATGGATGCCTTCACAGTGCATTAACCAATTCATGTTATTCGGATACAACTCTTGGTATGAAATGCAATTTTAACCATCAGAGCACGAACACACCCCGACTATCCAGCAGTCGAAAACTACATGCAAATAAGAAAACTGGTATATTTTCAAATACAAGTTTAGCTTAATGACACCATGAGAACCTAAGGCCCCTCAAGCATGAGCCAAAACCCGGACACTGCATAACTTCTCCAAGCAGAGACCCAACTGTGAGCCAAGCCCCCGAGTGAAACAGCACAAAGCAAAGCCACGGAAATGCCAAACCAAGCCTCACTACATGCCCGGAATCCCTCAAGACAAGCCCTTGTAATAGTGCTGCTATTGTTGGATCCATTTACCCCAAATAGCCAAATGAGGGGGAAAAAAAATAACAGCTCTCAATATAAGCAACATAATCTGCTATGCTTCACGGAGAAAATAGATATTAGGAAACCATTCTGATTGTAAAAGTCACATGTAGCTGGTGACCATTACACAAGCACCTCATTACTCGCAAGCACCATTTCCACCCTTGGAAACAATGCCAGCACAAGTAAAGCAGCCACTTCACGATGAGTGAGAGAGAGAGAGAACACATCAGTTGTAACCCCTTCATCCATGGTATATAACTCTTCCCTCACTCCATCTAACGTAGCTTGTAGCTCACTGAGAAAACTGTTTTAATTCTGCAGTAACATTACCCCTTCCAAAACAAGGACATGAAGCCTGCCCACACTGCAAGTCTGGAAAGGGGAGAGGGGGCTAATGAAACTAATATCGAGCTGATAAGCAAACGAAGGGACTTTAACTGTGAGCCCTGAGATGAACTTCACAACTGCCATAAATCCACACCAATGTACACAGGAAGGCCCATGAACAATACCTACCTAAATAAAGTGCAAACCCCAGCCACAACTACATTTGTCCCAAAGTATATATATATATATATATATATATATATATATATATATATATGTATATGTATAAAAAATTGAAAAATTGTTTACTTTCACAGTACCCACCAAATCAATCTGAGGCCTACCTGTCCCTACAACTACCTACCGGTCATCATGGGTGTTATCCTTGCAATAGCAAGTTCACGCCAAAATGCGATTCCTTACCCAGCTACACTTGCCTATACCCTTTAAGCCCCTCCCCTTACCTCATTTCCTCCCAATCATCTCTTCATCCCATTTAACCCTTTCATCCCCAACCAACTCCCACCAATATATTTATCTAACCCCCTTCTGAAGATGCCCTTGGACAAACTGGTTTGTTACCAAACCTCATTTATGTTGCTGCTGAGTGATTCAGAGAATCACTTGGTAGCATAAGGTTTCACTGCTGGGAGGAAAAGTGAATGTTGTCAAAAACAGTGGTAACCCATTCTCTCATATGGAATTAGCCATGGTAAAGTTAAGTTTAATGAAGTCAAGGCAGTGAGGGTGTGTGTGTGTGTGTGTGTGTGTGCACGTGTGCATATGCATGTTTGCCTGGGTGATATCATGGGGGCTGTTAAGGATTCTAGAATTTGGATGTGTGTGTGTTTCTGTTGGAGCATATGCAAGAAAGTGAAGTGAATGAGAGTTTCCATGACTGTGATTGAATATGCCGGGGGGTTGTTTGTTATTGGGTGAATGTGTTTGTGTGTGTGTGTATGTGTGTGTGTGTGTGGGTAGCATGTGTGGCTGTGAATGTATGGCAGTGGGTGTGTGTGTGTGTGTGTGTAAGATAGTGTGAGTGGGGGTGTCATTGCCAGTGTGACACAGAAAACACTACTGCCGACAGAACGTACAGGAGTCATGTTACTAAGGCTGTGACTGTAATACATGATAATATGCTGTAATGAGGTCTTTATCATTGTGGCTTAGCTGTTGCTGAATCGCATTTACATACCATCAGTCATTGATCTACCTGCAGTAGTCAATTTCAGTGAGTAATGAGGATGTTTGATTCCTCGTGAGTGTGATTTTAAAGGAGTATGTGATGTATACTAACTCCATGATTTAACAGCATCCCTTCTAAAATCAATGTAATACTTACCATCAAATAAATTATATTTTACTTTGCACAACATAAGCAGCAATGTAAAATAAATGTTTTTTACCAAAACAGCCCGTTACAGAGAGTTTAGAGATCATTTCTGTATTCCATAGCTTATATGCATAGTGTGATGTGTAATCTGTTCTCCTATAAGACAGGTCATTAGTTTCATCACAAAAGCTTCGACAATATGGCTTAGAAGCATGTCGTGCATGTAAATGGCTTAAGGATTCCAGGAGCCTAGTTTATTACTAAAACACAACTTTCGCATTAAAGCATATTAAGAGACATTATGTGTGATTAAGTGGAAAAGGGTGTCTGTGTAATCATGTCAGCATGTCACTGAACTAATTCCTTGCTTTCTAACAGATGATTTATAGGTCATGTTATTTAATGCAAAGGGCAAGTAAGTCCTGGAAAATAAATACAGTGCCAGGGTTTGAGAAATGTAAGTATCGTTTCATAACTTGCAATTCTTTCACAAGCTGTATTGAACTGAGCAAAGTAATAATACCACAAGTTAGATTTTGTGTTTTCTGTCTTGATTTTATAGAAATCAGTTTGCACAGTTTACATAGTTGATTAAAGAACTTTGAGATCAGATCAGTAAAATCTTGAATTGTGTCAGAATTCTGATAACTTCTTTTAACAGGCTTTGTGCCATTGTCATCCTGTGATTCTGTACAGTGACATAATCCAACCTTAATTTCCCCGTTCAGTGAGTAAAGCTGTACAAGGTGCTGAATGATATAAATGAAATCATGCAAAACAGTTCCCTGTCTGTGCCTACACATACTTTCTCAGCATGTGTCTAGCTTGGTCTGCACTGTTACATTTACTTCCCAGCAGTAGCTGAAGCAGTTGCAGATGATGTAGGCCTTACTTGTTACTTGTGTCAGGCCTGTATTTGATTTTTAATCACTGTAGGACTTTTTCCGCTATGATGAGATTTTCTGTTTAATGAACATTTTGTACACAAGTCTGACTTTTCAAGGCCAGCTGTGTAAAGTAAAAAGCAAAAATTGCGTTTGCCTCTACCCTGACTTTTCAATGCAAGGATCATCAAATAAAACAATAAGTAATTCCAAAAGATTCTTTCTCAAAAAAAAAATCTGCATCAGACTAATGTATAAAAATGAAGTTATGGACATCCTCAGATCCCAAAAATGGATGAAAACACATACTTATGTCTGAAATTTAACCAGGACTCCTCCCCCTCTCAATCTGCAGTCACCACAGTACAAGCACTGCACTGCACTACACTACAGGAATGGTGGTATGAACTATGAATCAGGAGAGACAAGAAATTGAGGGATGGTTGTGTTGAAATATGTTAGGATGACTCTGGTACTACAGCACAATATCATGACATAGATGAAACATGGCAGGTTTCCACCTAGTTCCTCAAAACTACTGACATTAATGTACTCTCTACCAGTTCCCAAATGGTGCTTATTCTTAGCAAAATTCTGAATCAGGGAAGGTGAGGAGAAATTTTATTTTGCTGGTTGAAATATCATCCCATATTGCATTTCACCCTTTAAAATACAGTTTTATGACATCTACGGAGTCAGCATATTAATCTTCCCTGGTTTTAGTTTTAGGTTCCCCATGAGTTGTAGCTCTCCAAGCAGTGCATTGCAGGTACAGGCTTTCAGAAGGAACAAACATCTTACAGAATACACATAGGTCCCCTTTATGTAAAGAAACAAAATACAGTGACAGAACCACATGTCCTTCTCAATAATTAAAATTTTCCAATCTTAATGATTTTTTCTGGTAAGTACTTTTTCCAAGTTCTTCCAGAAGGTTTCTTTGAAGACTAAAGATTTCACAGCAGTAATTCAAGAATGAGTTACATCAGGGAGGTATAAAATGATGCAGAGAGTTCCCTACAGTGAATATACTTTTCTGACTTTGGTAGATGTAGTCAAGTTTAATTTATTCCCCGTGAGTGTCCCTAAAGCATGAATGATTGTATTGTGTTTTTATGACTTGACTATTTACTGTTGAATCATAACTGATGTCCTTTTAACAAAGTCTCACGAAGTTTCAACTACTGAGATTAACAGTGAGAGCATTATCATAGGAGGTTACTAGGCTATTGGCCCAGAGGCCCTTCTAAGCCTAGCTGAGAGTTTAGCCCGTGTCTAGACAAATCAACACCTGATGCCCCTGTGCAGCAGGGACACAGGTGGACTCCCAGGGGTATATTTTCTGTTTCCCATCCGGTTATCCAAGTTCCACTTAAAAAGGGGTAAAGAGGTACTCTGCTTGATGTAGAAAGGGAGTCTATTCCATAGAAGGGGGAATCTCTGGGACACAAATCTGTCCCTCCAACAAGTTGGGTTGATGCAACAGACCAGGTTGAGGCCGTGCGTGTGGGTTACTCGAGTGGAGCTTGACTTGAGGATATGCAGCAGTCCCATCAAGGTGGGGTCCATGACTGCCTTGTATGCCAGACAGAGGTCACCTCTGAGGAGTCTGTATGAAACTGAGTAGAGGGATAGAGCTTTTAGCCTATCTGTGTATGGTAGATGTTTGAGGCCCTGGATTCTCCTGGTGAGGAACCTCTGTGGTCTCTCCAGCTGCATGTGCTTTGTGAGGTACATGTTGAAAAGGGCATTGTACTCAATAATGGGCCTTATAAGGGAATAATACAGGGATGTTATGACCTCCTTGTCTCTGGATGAGATACCCTTACTTATGAGGTAGGCCATGTAGAATGCTTTCCATACAACAGAAGCAACATGGTGGTCAAAAGTCAGGTTGCTATCAACCTGGGTGCCCAAGTCCCTCACGACTGATTGTGTGCTTAGGACATTATTAATGTGATAATTTGTGAGGACATCACTCTCCCAAAAGGGGATGATGATGCATTTTTTGGTATTCAACTTGAGGCCATGTTTCTGGCACCAGTCATTTGTCTGAGTGAGACCCTCTTAGAGGATGTCCACATCACTAAGGGAATTGATTGTAGAACCCAGCTTGCAGTCATCTGCAAACTTGGCCAGCCATTGCCCACTGGTTTTGGCCTGCACCTCAGAAAAGTATATCCCAAATAACAGAGTACCCAAGACTGAATCCAGGGGTCCGCCGCTTGTTATGGGTCTACTGCTTGAGGTGGCTTCCCTTATTTTGACTACGTGGATTCTATCAGTGAGCCAGTTTGCTACCCATCTTATAACAAATGGATTGATTGATTTTTATCTATTATGCACACCTGAGGAATAGTATCTAAGGCTTTGACCAGGTCAAGGTAGGCGGTGTGCACCATGTTCCCCTCCTCCATGGCTTTGGTGATCGTCTCAAAGTCATCGACCAAATTTAGCAGACATGACCTCCCCTTGACGAAGCCAAATTGTGTGGTATCAAGTGTTTGGAGGTTGCCAATGTCCTTGTTAATGGGGGTCCATGATAATACATTCCATGACCTTGAAAATCAGGCTAGCTAGGCTGATGCGTCTATAACATCATGGCTCAGTGGATGCTTCACCTTTGTGTAAAGGGATGATCGTGGCTGTCCTCCACTCAGCTGGGATGAAGCCAGTACACAGGCTTTGGTTGAATAGGGTGCCTAATGGTGCTGCAAGTTCCTTCCTGAGTTCATGTAGGATGCTGCCTGGGATGTTGTCGGGTTCCATGAAGGCTGTATTTTTGCCTTTGAGAGAGCAGTGATGACCTGTTCCCTATATAGAAAGGGAAGGGGCAGGTATTGGGGATGTCCTGATTTATTGATGGAGGGGCAGAGGGGTAAAGTTTTAGCTTCATCTGTCAGCCAGCAAGTTTGCTATATCTATGGCATTTGTATATGTGGTGTTCTTGACCACCAATTCTGAACAGATCTGGGTGCTTCCTTTGAGGTTGCGGACATATATGAAGAAGGCCTTATGATCGTCTCTGGTAGATGTTGCCAATTTGGACTCGAAGTTTGCTTTGGAGGATTTAACTATTGCTCTTATTTGCTTGTTCAGGCTGAGGAAACATTGATTCCAATTGGACACCTGCTCCTCCTTTGTCTTGGACTGCAATTTTTTTCCTTTTTTTTATAGAGTTTATTTATTACAGATGTCCACCAGACAGGTTTACTCTTCCTTGCGGAGGATGATTTAGTCCTGTCTGGTATTCCTGATTACATGCATCTATATAAATGCTTGTATAGTGCTTTGGTGTAGTTTTGGATATTGGTGCCAGTTTCTGCAGAGGGGGAGGGGGCTGTGAAGCTGTTTATACTATTCCTCAGGAGGCTGTAATCAGCTTTGGAGAAGTTTTTATGCCTGATCCTAGCTAGAGGTGGGCTGGGGGAGATGGTGACTTTGAAAGTGACCACTTTATGTTAGATCTTACCAGGGAGGATGATACTATAGGGATGCTGCAGTGGTTACTCGTGTTGGTTAATATCAAGTCCAAGACATTATCACCTCTTGTGGGAGTACTGACTAGCTGTCCCAAGGCATTTGCACTGACAAACATCAAGGAATCTCTGGGCATTTGAGTTCCGGCATGAGTAGTTCTTCCAGTCTATGTTTGGGAAGTTAAATTCACCCAGGATCAGGGTAAAGGGTTGAGTCTTGATAGATTCAAACAGGTCTAAATAGGTGGACTGGGCATCTTGAGTCAGATTTGGGGGCCAGTAGCTAGCTCTGATTTGAATAGGGTGTCTTGTCAATGGTTAACTGCACATGGAATATCTCCTGTGTGTCAAACTGTTTGACCAGCCTGGAGGTGTGCATGTCTTTAATGTATATTGAAACTCCACCTCCTTTGGCTTTACTGCCCCACAGCTTGGGGTCTGAATGTATGCTAGGATGAGTAACCAGGTAAAGCTGGGGTGCTCTCCGTAGCATTGAACCAGGTTTCTATGACTGCACAATGTCAGCATTTTCCAGGGTTAGGAATGCTTGCAATGAGTGCAGTTTCATGTTTAGACTCCTAACATTTAGCAGCATGACCTTTTGAAATTTTTATGTTGGTAGTTTTAACATCATCACTTTTCCTAAAAAAGGCACTATAGGGGAGGCAAATAGAAGCCTGAATGCCAGGTGAGACAAATGCAGGCCATCTCTGGCAAAGCACCATGGTCTGTTGATCGTGCTGTCAGGTACTGGATCCCCCTGAAATGACACCAGAAACTAAGAGAGTTGTTAAAGTCAATCATTTTCCGTTTGTATTGACACATCATTCTGGGTAATGGAATAATGCTGTTTAAGGCGAGGGACACAATCAGCGAGCTCAATCATGTCTCTCTTCATATAGTCCAGAGAGGTACATCTCAAGTCATTATGCACTGAATGTGTTTTTAATTCAATATAGTTTATTGAAATAATTATGTTACTCAGTCCTTGGATTTTCTTAAGCAAAATAACATTTGTTATAATTTCAATGTACTAATATAAAATGAAAATGAATGGCACACACAAATGTTTCCACTAAATGTATACAAACTTTCACTGTAGCTAACAGGCACATGCAAGCAAGCTATTTATCTCAGATGGATAATATTTAGTACACAGTACTTTTTCAGACCTAAACTTAAATTTTTTTTTTGTTTTATTTATGTATAGGACCAGGACCATATGATTACAAGTGTAAATGTATTGCTTTACATCTGTAATCATTTGATGTTAATGGTTTAGTTGTTTCTGATTAACAATGGCATGGTGCAACATTTTATGATTTGTCCCATTTCATTGTTAATCAGTACTACTATACTCGTAGCTATCTGCCTACCTATCTACCCATCTATTTGTGTGTATACAATATGTATATTTGCTGAATTTTGTGTTTTGGAGTTGGTCTTGTAACCTCGTTTCTAATCATCTAACCCTTGCCATTTAAACAACTTTCTGTGTCTAGCTGAAACTTCTTTTGCATCGATTGATATGTCATCTTTTGATATTCTGATATGTTCTGTAGCTGTCTTTGAAACTAATAAAACTGACATTTTGTTTCACTGTTGAACTGTGTTGAATCATCATAAGGAGAGACAGCCACTTTTCTATTCTATTCTTGCCCTACCATATCTGTCATTTGCATTTGACACAGTGGATGTGTCCCTATGGACCTTTTGCAAAATTATTGTTATTACTGTGCTGTCCTATCTTTCTGGGTGTTCTTAGACAGCAGCATTCAGTATTACTTTATCTACATCCTACTGCCTTACCTGTGGTGTAACACAGTTCCTTTATGAGGCATTAATTATAGAAGGAGTCTTCCATATTATTGCTTATGCTCATGAAATGTAACTTATCTTCTTTCCACAGATGTCTAATGTTAGAAAACTAACTGCAGAATTAGAATGCATCCATGATTTGATGGGAATGTGACAAATGTATCAAGTTATTTCTGTGAATCCCAAACTTCTGAAATGGTTTCTCTGAAAACTTACATTCAGCAAAACTGAGCTCATCCTATGTTCATTGTTGCTATGATGTGGAGTTAGTACATAAATTTGGGGTGTGGGGGTATCCCTCATCTGCAGGGTACAGTAGTCCTTACCCACTTAAAACATTGTTTTAAGCTTGATGAATGTGATTTATAAGGCATTGTTTCTGAGGTTTGGAAGTCAGTGAAGTTACCAACATATTTCTGACAGGATGACTATTATGCACTTAAAACTACATACAATAAAAACTGTTGCTATGGTAACGCATGCCAGTTTTCAGGATGTGTCTATTCTGCTTTTGTTTCCTGATGCCATCCATAGTTGTGACTTTTATGTTTCAGGTGAGAAATGTAGATGTTGTTTTTGAGCACAAGCTGACTTTCAAAGGACAAGGTTTCAGAGAGTGTCAAAACTGCTTTCTTTTCACTTTGGACGTATTTTTCCACAGCAGACATCTGAGTCCATCTACAGATCTTCCCACTGAGGTATATGTCTGGGTACCCCTTTGACTAGACTACTGTAATGCCCTCTATATAAGGCATCCAGACTGGGAATTTGACTATCTGTAGCTGGTGCAAACCTCCATTACTCAGCTGCTAGCTGAGGCTTCACGTTACCGTATTACACTTGTAGCTGGTGCAAACCTCCATTACTCAGCTGCTAGCTGAGGCTTCACGTTACCGTATTACACATGTAGCTGGTGCAAACCTACATTACTCAGCTGCGAGCTGAGGCTTCACGTTACCGTATTACACTTGTAGCTGGTGCAAACCTCCGTTACTCAGCTGCTAGCTGAGACTTCACATTGAAGTATTACACTAGTTATTGGCTTAGCTGTTCATCGGCTCATTATGTTTAAAGTATGTCTTCATTTATTTATCCTGCATGGCGGCCTGGCTTCCCTGTCTGTGAAACCTACTCTTGTAGCACTGCGGTCGCAATCAACCACACAGTGATTGCTGGTGTTTGTAACAGTACAGACTGTGGCTTTTGGTTTTTGGGTTTTTACTTATCAAGGACCATACCTGCTAAACATGTTACCTTGGTAGCTGAAGGAGTGTGAACAGGTTCAAGTCTTCTACTTAGAGTTACCTTTTTGAATATTTATGTCAATTTGCTTTAATATTATGGCAGTTTCTACCATACTGCTGTTGTAGTGCATTATTTGTATATAATCGCTCTTATTGTCACAGCTTTTTGAACTAATGTGCATTTATTTTCTGTATAATTTCATCTTAGTATTTCATTTATACTCATACTTCAGTTTTAACCACAATAATAACCCTAAGCATGATCCTGAATTTAAGTTGGGAGCATTTATAAGGTAATATGTCATTACAAGGGGACTTGCCTTCAACAATAATTTATATATGCAGGCTGCTTTGTAGAGGGAAGGAGATGAGGTCTAAAGGCAGTAACACCCAACATCGACTAACTGCCACACATGATGGTGTGAAATGAAGACTGACTGCTAAATTAGTGATATTGTTGTAGAGAACAGAACATCACACACACAATCTTAAATTTAGTTTGCTTAAGGTACGCAGCCATATCCCTTTGCTTTATCATAGATGGGTGGGAGAGTGTTTTGAAAAAAGAATACTTTTGGTAGCAGTTTTTATCTCAGATAAACATTCTATAATACAATGCAGGATCAGCACACTAAAAACCCACTAGCAGCTAAATAAACAAAATTGAAAGAGTTGTCAGAAATAATATTCTCCAACTCAATCTTGCAAGCATTTCTCTTTTATTAGCATTCATGACTCATAGCTCATCTGCTGAAAACAGGCTGAAGATTTCTCGCTGCCTCATTTTATCCCTTTACATTTCTATGCCTACATTAAGGGCACATTATCTGAAGACAGCAGATGCTGCATTTAATGTGCTGCTTTGCTAAACTTTGTATGTTTACAGGCTGTATGCCTGAGGTCAGATTTTCCCATTTTAAAGATTTGCATACTAAACTTTATGCACATTTTATTCCCTTCTGCTGTATCCTCAAACTGTTATATGGATTTATAAAACCAGTCAAAAATACTCTTGACAGTATTTGTTGTCATCTTGCACAGTACTCAGCATGCTGGCACACAGAAAGCCGCCACACATTGTTATGGTGTGATCCGCTATTCCTGCTAGTGTTTCTGGGCAGTAAAGAAAACAACACTGGAATAAAAGCATGCAAATGACCATATAATGACATGCCCATGAAGGCACTGTCTGATGAGTGTATAATGAAATGCAAATTAGTGCTTTTAAAAGAAGGTCACGAAAAAAAAAAAAAGGGTTCCACAGGCTCACAGCAAGTAGTGCATCACGATAAGAGAAACAAGTACATGGGAGATTGCAGAGCTGCAACAAGCAAATATGGTGGGAAGCAGCAGTAGCATTCATGCAGCACAACTTGTTCTCTATAAACATTGCTACCTCTCACCAGTTAGAGTGATGCAGCGGCAGGTAAGGTGAACACAGTCAGTACTGACAGTGTATTCCTTACCACCTGCTAACTGGCCAGCTGCTGATAGCCACAGCAACTTCCAAGTAGACAGAGGGATTCTATGGGCATTGGCTGACATGTATTCCCGCAAACAGGATAAGGAGGAATGGGTGGACTTTATGAGTTGCACACTAAGGTATGAGCAGCATTTACCACACTATCCACAGGAACCCTCCACAGGCAGTTTTGCATATCACAGGCATTGACACATGTGGCTTGTTTGACTTTGTCCATCCATCTATCCATTCCCACACAGCCCCTTTTCTGACTTTTATGCATGGGGTCAGGGTGTTGCTTCAGCAGTGGCAATCATCTAGAACTAAGGTTCATGCCACCAGATAGCTAGACCAGCCGTGTCTGTTCTTCTATACCACACACTTGCATGTGTACTCACTTCTATGACCAATTTAGTGTCCAATTCACTTACTGCTTGTGCTTGGAATGTAGGAGGAAAGTGTAGAACTCAGAGGAAACCCACATGAACACTGGGAGAACATGTAGACTCTATACAGAAGGCACCATAGCTGAGAATCAAACTGGAGAGCCTCTTGCAGTAAGGGGAAAATGTTATCTGTTGTACCACTAGGCCACCCTATCATCTATGACTTTGCCCATCTTCCTGAAATATTACTTGCTGCAGACTGTCCACATGTAGTAATAGTGTCTGTAGCATGATCCATGTGATCTAGTATGGGTACTAGGCAGAATGCAGGCCATTCATCCTGGAATCCTCTAGACCAACTGCAGCAGCCCTATCACAATAATGCACTAACTTCATCCAGTGAGGCCAACAGACATTTAAAAGTAGCCACATCACATCCCCTTAGACAGCAATTGGCACAGCACATGGTATGGCAGAAAAAAATGTCATCATTTAGTCCAGGTATGGGGATCCATGATAAATATACAAACAGTGACAGTCCAGTGAGTCCCGCAGACCAAATGTGATGCCTGCAGTATTTGTTGCAGGTTACTGTTTGCAGTAGATTTCATGATCACAACACACTGCTCATCAGACATCTCCAAACACAACACACAAGAGGGAGGGTGGTGGGAGTCACAGTTGTCATCATATATAAAGGTCCTGAGAGATGCAGTGACACATAGCCGACATAACAACATAAGTGGGTGACCATGTCACTGGAGATGGTGATGGGGCCTTAGAGAAGGAGGTACACTTTGTTACAGACAATTTCATCCAGTGACAGGGAGGAAGGGAATGACAAAATGGGATCATGACTGGATTGGGGTGCCATTATATCATGATCTGGAACCTCTATGCTGCATTGATGTGGCAGGAGAAAAGCTCCCCATAACAGGGATATTATGTCACTGTTGAAATGGGATGTGGTGGGATTCCACTGGTAGGCATTTCTGCCCACAACAATAAAGTGGTAGAATAAGATAGTGCTATACCAGCATAGGAAGACTGCACACACTGAAATGATCATCAAATGTCTTGTGACCAGCCTGTATATATACTGCCCCTGTTCATGGACAGCACTAATGGACAGGATAGTGAAGGTGACATTGGCAATTCATCACATGGAGGTGGATACAGCAATGACATGAGCCATTATAGTTCTCATTATACCTGTGTGTCATCATCCCTGGACTCCATAGCCTCACTAAGACACTGTCAGTTCTGAAGGACATCCTAATGGAATCTAATGCAGGGGCGGCCCGTGCTATTGGACTGCTGGCTGCAGCCCCCCAGCTGTAAAACATAAAGAAATTAAAAGAAAATTAAAGAAAATAAAATAAAAAAAAATTCAAAATGTGTGGACTGTCACGCATGCGCACTAGTCCGGACTGCTGCTGAGACAGTCTGGAGCATGCGCAGACTGTTTCAGCAGCAGTCCGGACTGGGAAAAATGTCAGAGAAAGATCCCAGAAGTTTATGCAGTACAACTGCAATAGACTGTCCGGGAAACTCACTGGAAAACCTCATCGGAGTCAGACTGCAAGGTCAGCAGTCTGGAGTTTGCTGCAGTCTCATTTGGAGCTGGACGGGCGGGGTCTCGTGTGGAAACATGGATGGATTTATGTGAATGGGCGGGTATGGAACAAAGGGGGGGGGTGTGTGTGTGTAAATGCCCCAGTTGCTATATACTCGTGGCTAGACTCATGGTGGTGTGGTAGGGAATACCTCAGGCTTGAACCCTGTACCTTGTATGCAGGTGTTAAAGATCTGAATTCCCTACCCACCACCATTTGTAAAAAAATTGCAGATTTTTGCCTCATATTTGATCTGATCTGTTCCTCATAATATCTGTGGTTTCTAAATGTTGCAATGCTTGATATTTGATGGTGCAGTGGTAGCATTGTTGCCTCACAGCTGCAGGTTCTCAGGTTTCATTCTTGGCTGGGGTGTCTTCTTTGTGGGGTCTTCATCTTCTCCCTGTGTTTGTGTGGGTTTGCTTTTGTGTCCTTCCATGTTACAAAGCCATGTCTGCATTATTTCGTCCTGGGCCTCTGCTGAAAATAGTTTTTTTGTTGTTCAATAAAATTGACAGGCATTTGAATTTCAGACTTCAGGTTTCTGAATGTTTAATTCCTTACATATTTGATGGTGCAGTGGTAGCATTGTTGCCTCACAGCTATAGGTTTTCTGGTTTGATTCTTGGCTGGGGTGCCTTCTGTGTGGAGTCTGCATCTTATTCCTGTGTTTGTGTGGATTTGCTCTGGTGTCCTGCCATTTTACAAAGACATGTGTCTGCAGTATTTCTCCCTGGGCCTCTGCTGAAAATTGTTTTTGTTCTGTCAGAAGTAAAATTGACAGGCATTTGAATTTCAGACTTCATATTCTTCAGAAAATACATAGTAACACAACCTAAGTTTATAAGATGAATATTTGAAATCTGTCCTTATTTTTGGGACTGTATTACCCCATTATTGGCTTTGTCCAGGTTTTTTGTGCTAAAGTTGACAGCTATGGCAAGAACTGAATTTACTGAATATGTTGGAGGGCTGTATTCCCTCATTATTGGGTTTGTCCAGGTGTTTTGTGCTAAGAGATTGACAGCTATGGTGAGAACTGAATTCATTAAATGATAGCCATTTAAGTTTCAGTCTTCCGCTCTTTCACAAAGCAGCTGATTTGGTGTAGTGGTATGTTGCTCTGACTGTTTTGCACAGAGACCTTGGCAGTAAAATGTATGGTGGTAACACAGCATTTTTCCTTCACAAAGCAGGTGATTTGGCATAGTGGTATGTTGCTCTGACTGTTTTGCACAGGGAAATTGGTAGTAAAATGTATGGTGGTAACACAGCATTTTTCTTTCACAAAGCAGCTGATTTGGCATAGCGGTATGTTGCTCTGACTCTTTTGCACAGGGACCTTGGCAGTAAAACATATGGTGGTAACACAGCATTTTATTCTAGCAACTTTTCAAGATTATACAAGCAATGTTTAATGTGTCCCTGATTTTTGGGCTTTTGACCCCCCCCCCCAATAAATTTGGCTTTTTCCAGATGTCTTGTGCTGCGAAGTTGAGATGCAGTTGAGTATTGAGTAGATTTTACAAGGAGCTGACAGCTGCAGGGGAAGAGTAGTTTAGTGCTGCTTATGCTAAGTCAGCTTGCATTGTTAATAGCACAGCAGGTTGTGTACTTGCTTTTGATGCAGAAGGTTGTTGGTTCTACTCCCACAAGGGGTGACTGCTGCCGTACTGAAAAAGTTAAGATACTAACTATGAGCCTGTTATCAGTTTGCCATCCATTTCCTATTGCAATATTACTAGCTTATCATTTTTAATGTAATATAGGCAATTTATTCCTCAGGGGCATCAGACACTTTATTTTTCGATGAAACCATGAAATATAAAGGTGTTTGCTAGCAGCAACCTCTTCATTAATTACATATTTATTTAATGTGGAATTATTTAGATGACTTTTTTACTTCTTCAGAGATTGTGCATATTTACTGATAATGGTGGACTGTAGAATTGTGTATATTTACTGATAATGGTGGACTGTAGAATTGTGCATATTTACTGATAATGGTGGACTGTAGAATTGTGCATATTTACTGATAATGGTGGACTGTAGAATTGTGCATATTTACTAATAATGGTGGACTGTAGAAGTTTGAGTAGACTTTTATGATGGAAATGTTCTGAACTGGACAGTTTTGTCATTATGGGTGCATGCATTTTGTTTCATTGTTTACTGGAAAGATGTTCTGAATTGGGCAGTTTTGTCATTATTGGTGCATGCGTTTTGTTTCATAGTTTACTGGAAAAATGTTCAAAACAATAAGAAGGTATATCAAAGAGCACATGTATGTTTCATATGCAAGGGGCCTATGATTTGAAAACAGCCCAGAATTAATCTTTATCTGCCACTGGTAAAATGTATTTTCTTTGAATGTGGGTTTCAATGCTGTTTCAATGAATGTGAGTTTCAAGGGCAGAGAAGTTTTAATGCTAAGTTTGTTTAGCAGATGTCTTAGTGTTTGTGCTGTAAAATGCAAAATAAAACTTTCAAATGAAGCCCAAATCATCATAGAAGTAAATTGGTATGCACATTAGTGTTTTTGGTAAATGGAGTGAAATAGCCAAGTAATGGATCATTGGAATGGCTGCAGGGGGAGGCTCCATTCGACCATGATTTTGTGAGGAGGAAGGGCGGCAAACTTAAAGACAGCCCCAGCTGAACTATACCTTCCAACTGTCCAGATTTTCAAAGATGAATAGATTTTTGCTTCTTATTTTTGGTTTGTTCCTCATAAAATTTGTGGTTTTCTGGCAAATCATTTAGGATTTAAGTCACTAAATAATGACACACTAGTTTCAGACTTCATAACCTTTAGAAAGATGCATGCTAAAGTAAGACCTGTTGTTCTATCAACTGTCTCAGTTTATACAAGAGCAATTTTTAGTACTGTTTATATGTTCCCCCAATATATTTGGCCTTGTCCAGATTTATTGCATTAACAGGTTGAGAGGTGTATGCAAATAAATTGCTTTATAGAATTAGGCATAGCCAAACCTCTCAACTGTCCATGATTTTGACTCAAAATGTTGCTCTTCCCCCTAATAATCCCTCTGCAAAATAGCAATTTTGGAAGAAAACATGGAGGGTTTACAATTAAGAAATAACTGTAATAATCAGAGTTATAGATTACTTTTATTTCAGAAATGCATGTAGATTCTTTTATTTTGTCAGCTGCTCAAGTTAGCAGTACTAATATTAAAGTGTCCCTTCTTTGACAGGTTCCCAGCTGTATTGTGTGGCTATTTTATATTTTTACATCACATTTTTGGTCCATTTTTCATAGAATTCTGTTTTTTTTTGGCAAATTAGTGACAAATCATTAAAGACTGAAGTTAGAAAATAATGAAACATTTGAGTTTCAGATTTCATATCCTTCAGAAAAGTCATACTAATGCAAGACCTATTCTATTATCTTTCTAAGTTTATAAGAGCAATATTTAAAAATTGTCCTTATTTTTGGGCCTTTGTCCCACTTCTTTGTATGGCTTTGTCCAGATTTCTTGCTCTGAGGTTGAGAGGTATGACAAATGTGTCAGGGCCATCACAGTCAGCCAGAGATATTTCAAATTGTGACATACTTGTTGCACCCTACTCCCCCATGTAGTGACTCTGGATGTGTCCAAGCAAGGCAAGGAGCAGTTATGCAGTGTAAATGTGCAGGGTATCCCCCCCATCCAAGGTAGACACAAGTACTAGAGTGGCTTTTCATCTGTCCTTGAGTTTTGCAGAATGGTCTAGTTTCTGTCATATTTTTTGTACTGTTGATTTATGCTTATTACTCAAAGTGCCTGTTGCTCTGTGTTTAAGTAGCAATACTTTAATGACCATCAGGTAAGCTTGGCTGAGATCGTAAGATGCAAGTAAGCTTTAATAAGCATACTGTTAAAGAATTGCCAACATTGAAAACCTTTCTGTTGTTTCCATGTAGAGAATACTTAACTAGATAATGTATAAGCCTTGGGTATTGAAATGCATATGACAGTATTTGTAATAAAGGACAGGATTACATTATTTTAAGAAGCTCATTACACTTGGAGACTTCCAGTCATCTCTGCAGGCTTTACCCGTAAACTAAACAGAATGCCAATCGTGTGGTCCATAATCTGTACAGTAATCCTTTTAAGCAATGTATCTTGAGCTTATTTCTTGTTTGCTTTGATCATGTTTTCCCCATGAAACAAGTAGATAGTTGTCAGGCAGCAGGTCTTTTTTTGGATAAGAAACATTTTTACAAGTGGGGACATCAGAGATTTCTACTTTCAGCATGTTACTTGGTACTTTAATAAAGCTGAATATAAATTATAATTAGAACTGCAGTGCAAGAAGAGGTTTGAGTTGAGTGCTGCTTGTTTTCTTATACTTGATTTTGACTGGCATTCCATTAATGTATTTAAAAAGTAATTTATTTTTTCATGCCTCACAACCTTTTTGTTTCCATCTAGATATTAAGTAAGCTGTCATGCAGCCAATGCATTGAAATATTTTTATTCTTCTACACTTCATTTTGTCTCGATTGGACTCTCATAATGACAGTTTGGCACCCAGGGCAGTGTATTTAGTTAGTTTTTGTGGTTTTGAGCATAGCTCCTCCCCTTTCTAGTTGGCCACGCCCCTTCCCATTGACCCCACCCATTCAGCTGTCTCCTGCAGCCCCCCTTTGATTTGAAGTCACCAGCCGCCACTGATCTAATGACCACACCCATCCATCTCCATACTGACTTGAGGAGCAGAAGTGTGTGCTAGGATAACAGTACAGAACATCTGCTGATTGAGCCCAGGAACTCTCTGCATATCAGGGGCCAGCTGTGACATGTGGTGGCACTGATTACGCAGGCAGTGTTAGTGCTGCACATGTGCTGACTGAGCCCCAGCACTGCCTGTATGTCAGTGCCACCACATTACAGCCGGCCCCTGATATGCAGGCAGTGTTAGTGCTAAACATCTACTGAATGAGCCCCAGCAGTGCCTGTATGTCAGGGGCTGGTTATAACATGTGGTGGCAGTGATATGCAGGCAGTGCTAGTACTGCATATCTACTGATTGAGCCCCAGCACAGCCTACATATCAGGGGCCAGCTGTGAGATATGGTGATGGTGCTGGGAGCTCCTGCAAGGCTGCAGTATGGAAGGTATACCCACATCAGATGCAGTGTAATAGTTTACTGCTGCTGCTACCACAGGTGGGATACTGCTGGTGATCTTCAGTTAAGGAGGTATTCCTACCAATACGGATGGTCAGTCCTCGTACTGTACAGCCTGTAGCTCAAGTGGGAATGAAACTGTACATTCTCCCTAAATAACAGAAGTGTAGATGGCTCAAACAGTGCCCTGTGTTGGTACCATGAACCAGAGCCCCACCCCTCACCTCTTTAAGTGAAGAGCAAAACCAGAAAAAAAAGCACTTTACCTTATTAAGCCAAACACTACCTTGTAGTGATTGGTTTATTAGAGATATATGCCCCCTCCAGCTCTTCCATTGAAGGAAAACACACATACACAAAATCCTTCTACTGGCACACTAGTCAGGTGGTCAGAACACACACACCCCCGCCTAACCATTCGGGTCCTGTTTCTGTCCTTTGCCCCTGATCCTACTCCATTTTTTAAAAATGATGCAGTTTATACCCTGACTGCACAGAGCACTACAGTGCTCAGGTTTTTAATTAAATAAACTTTTTTTTACTTTTAAACTAGAAACATGCTTGATACACAGTTTATACCACATGTGGAGAACTACAGCTGTCAGTTTTGACCACACATGCAATACCAGATTCTAAAATCCGGTACTGCATTAAAGATCAGAATTAGCTAATTGTGCTCACCCAACACTTTGCTCACAGAACAGTTGCCCCTCTCCTCCCGCCCAAGCTATGCTACTGCTAAATAACAAGTGGGGACCACTAAGGAGGGAGGGAGGGAGACAGGCAATGCATACATGCTGGATTCAGGTGCCTAGGCAGTGAGACATTTCCCTGTGGTACATTTGATTGGGGACACATGGCTTAAGTGACATACAGCTGCAGAGAAATATGGCTGTTTGCGATTTCCCTGTGGGCAAAGAGAAGAATATGTTGCCATGCTTCACCCCCTCAACTAAATATACCAACTCCAAGATCTTACTATAGTGGGGAAAAGGGCAAATGTCCCCATGTTGCCCAACTGCCTCCTTTCCTAGATTAAAATTTGGGTGATGTGAACATTCATTAAACTAAGGTTTTGGTATTGTCTTCGCAGTTAAGTAAAATTCAATTTAATGGAATTTTGGTCTACTCAAGTAGACCCATGTATGTATATATATATATATATATATATATATATATATATATATATATATGTATGCCTACATATACATAGATGTTTGTTTGTGGGTGTGTGAAACTGAGAAATGGAGGAAGAGATCTGCAATTGTGAGGTACTATCCTCTGCATGATGCATTAAACAAAGCTCTATTATACTGCTCTGCACCTATGCTCAGACAAATGTAAGAACTACTTAGCTTTTATTTAAGAAATAAAATACAGCTTTCCTGTTGTTAAATACAAACATGTTTCCCCATGAATAAATTATTTAATCAGCAGTGGGTGGATTCTCTTAAATGCTATCTAATACTGTGCTTTGCTACACTTGGCTGTTTAAAAATTATTGAGTTATCTGTGTGTGTATGCTTGATATGAAATGTTCTCTTACTTCAACAAATGGCAATGTATAGTTAGTTTTCTAAATTGTACAATATAAGACAGGGCAGGGACTAAGAAAAACCTTGTCATGACTGTGTATAGAGCCTACTGCAGATAGGTCAAGTTATGCAATCAAGAAAAATGTGATTTAAAGACAACTTTAGCCACAATGAAGAAGATTTCATTATTAACTAATTTGCATATCTCTGAATTGCTCTTTTTTGCCACTTAAGGTAAAAGTCATTTATGGTGCTAATTAGTGGCTTGGTAGAGGCACTCCCCCACACATACACATGCATGTATTCAGGCATTCATGCACATTGACACACACATACACACTCAGAGTCATGCACACATACATACATACAGACGCACATATACATACAGTCGTCTGACTCCACGCATACCATTATTGATGGACACTATCACTTGCACACACAGGCACACAATCAGACACCCCCATTCCTATGTCTCCACAGGACTTACTTGCACTGTGACCTCTTCCAGAAAAGTCAACGGCCAGCTGTGGTAATTTATGGAATCGGCCAAATCCCTGAAACATTTCCAAGGTACAGCATGAGGATCATTAGCATCAATGACTTGCCTTGACTGCCTCATTACCATTTACTATAGCTGGTGTGCTTGTCTTCTATGGTGATGTTTCCACTCATGGAAAAGCACTGTGGTAAGGGAGTGTTTGAATCAGTATGAGCTACTGCCAGGGGTTGGCCACTCACAGTGAGGTTTACCACTTGCAGTCAATCTTGCTAAATCCCAGGGAAGCTGAACATGTGTTACATTCAAAATACTTAAAAGTGCATGTAACACATAACAAAAAGCTGTCCCATACAAAAGGATAGCACAGAATATTGGGATGGTGGTAAATGAAACTGCATGGTGCTTGTGAAGCTATACCAGTATAAGGAGGGAACACCAGAACAGCAAATAAATGTCTTTTTAAAGCAAATGCATGTTCTGTGCAGCTGTTAGAGGATGACTATTGTATTAGTTTGGGGAAATATAGGTTCACAAATTAGTAACCAAGAAGGTTCCCTACATCCTGAAAATGTACTGTGGAGTATGTGTGTGAGGTGACGGTGGTGAGGGCAGCAAATAAAGATTTGAAAAGAAAATGAACAGCTGCTGATCAGAATAAACAGATATATTTTTCAGCAAAAGATATATAAATTACTCTAATATGCTGTGATATAAAATTATCTGTGAAAAACTGCGAAACTGAAAAAAATGGGAGTAGTAGTAAATTGCATTTTTATAAAGATTCTTTTTTTTTTTTTTTGAAAGAACTGAATTAATAAACAGTGTAGCAAAACAACAGGCAAAATGATATACAACTATGATGGATACAAATAACTATAACAACATCCAAGACTAATCCTAAAACAATAAAATTAACTATATGCGCTATGTACAAATACATTATGATCTGATTAATAATGTATTAAAAATAATGCATTTGTTATTGTATTTGTATGTGCCTTTCATTTGCCTGCTTGGTAAGGTCATATATGCAGAGTCCTTGGATCAGTTCACTTACCTTATTAAAAATATAAAATAAAAGAAATCTAAAGTAAGTAAGAGAAATTAAATTTGAGTCATACAACTGAAGGAACAAATGCTTGGCTGTATATTGACTTAAAATTGGCATTAATTTGTGGATGGAATATGCTGAAAATTGATAAGACCTTTAAATAAAGATGGGACATGCCTAAATACAGGTTGTAGAACAATTTTAGTTTAGATGACTGAATAATTGATAAAATACAAGACAAAAGTGGTTCCATTTGTCCTGTTAAGGTATTCTGCAGACCACCCGATGTCAGTGATCTTGAGAAGAGATTGTCTGCCTGATGCGTATGCTGCTTAGATAAATACTGGATTATCACATCATAGTAGGTGCGACTTAAATATGCCCAGTATTATCAAGGCAACTGCATATCTGTACATGAGAGCAATGAACAACATTACTAACAAACTAAATGCACTGTGTATATGGTTATTAAATGTACTTTACTAGGCTTATTCTGTAGATATGGATTTTAAAATGCATAACCTGAACATTTTACAAACATTGCTCTCTCAGTTTAATAAAATGTTGGGAAAATACTGAATCAGCAATGAAGCAAAGAATTATAGAAGGCACTGGGATAAAAAATTCAAGGCAACGTTGATTTCAACAGGAATATCAGTACAAACAATTATAATACATTTCTTTGTGCAATAAAGACATTAGATCAAAATGTGCAATGTAAAATACATAGGATTTTGATCTGGTGGCCAATTATAATCAATTTTCTTAATGTGATTAAAAAAAATCGATGCAAGAATTTTGCTGATGAGGTAAACATCTCGTATAGGTTCATAGGTGTTTACAAGGGCCTTTTTAAAGCCTAGCCATACATTCCAAATCTCTAACAAGTTCTAATATCCTTGATCAGTGTAAACAGGGGGTTGGGAGATGAAACATTGACAAGCTAGGGCCTGGGAGATTAACCATTTACAGGTTGCCTGTGTCCATTAGAGACATGTGTGCCAAACCAGGGATGAATTTCCTGTTGCCCATTCAATTGTTCAGGTTGCATTTGAATTGGGCGAGGGAGGAACTCTGCTTCATCTGGATGAGGACTCTGTTCCAGAGATGGGAGAATCTCTGGGATACATACCTCTTTCTCCAGCAGGTCCTATTTATATCACAGGGAAGGTTTACATCTTTAGAACAGGTAATTCTGGTGTTGTTTGTTTTGCAGATATGTAGGAGGTCCATCAGAGTGGGGTCTGACAATGTCCTGTATGTCAGGCATAGATCTCCCCTTAAAAGCCTGTAGGAGACAGAATACAGGGACAGTGCCTTGAGATGGTCTGCATAGGACATTTACTTAAGCCCTGTGGACGTTCCAATTCTTGGATATGCCTGGTTAGGTACATATGAAATGGGGCATTGTACGCAGTGATAGTTCTGATGAATGCTGAATAAGTGGAACAACTTCCTTGGACTTAGATGCCATACCTTTGTTTATAAGTTGCACAACATAGAATGATTTCCTCACTGCTGTAGACACGTGATGGTCACAGGCTAGATTACTGTCTCTGTGTGTCCCTAAGTCCCAGACTACTAGGTCAACTCTAAGGAGTGTGTTATCAATATGATAGTGACCAGGGGTGTTTGACTTCCCAAAGAATACTATTATGCATTTCTTAGCATTAAGTTTTAGTCCATGACTCAGACACTAGTTGTTTGTCTGTGTCAGTCCATCTTGGAGAACATTCATGTCAGTGAGGGGATTCAATGGCAGCTCCTAATTTGCAATCATCTGCAAATTTAGTCAGCTGGAGATCACTGATTTTGGCCTTGACTTCAGAGAACTAAATGCCAAAAAGAACGGTCCAAGGACTGATCCCTGAGACACTCCACTTGTGACTGGCTTCTTTGTAAAGGTGGACTCCCCAATTCTAACTTCCTGGGTCTTGTCTGTTGAGCCAGTTGGCTATCCACTGGGTGACATATGAGTTTGTACCTAGCCTCCTGACTTTGTCAGCAATGCCCAAGTGGGGTATTGTGTCAAATGCCTTGGCTAGGTCAAGGTAATCAGTATGAACCATTCTGCCCATCATCCATTGCTTTGGTGACCTTCTCAGAGAAGTCCACCAAGTTGAGTAGGCATGATCTGCCACTGACAAAACCAAACTGGGTTGGGTCCAGTGTCTGGAGGTTTAATATATCACTATTGATAATTTTCATGAGAATTCTTTCCATGGCTTTCCATATAAGACTAGTGAGACTTATGCGTCTGTAGTTACCAGGGTCTGTAGGTGACCCACCTTTCTGCACAGGGATGACTTGTTGCTGTTCTCCATTCATGCGGCATGAAGCCTATGTGGAGGCTATAGTTAAATAGCAATTCCAGAGGCCTGATAGGTCATGTTTCATGATATTTAGAAGGCATCCTTGGATATTGTCTGGGCCCATTGATGCAGTATTCTTGGCCTTAGAGAGAGTACTAAGGACCTGTTTTGTAGTCATAGCAGCGGGAGTTATATTTGATGGCATTTCCTGAGGGACGGTTGATGGGGGGAGAGAGGGGTAAAGTTGGAGCTGAATTTATTGGCCAGTAGGTTTGCTATATCTTCAGGCTCAGTATAGGTGGGTCCATTTACAATGAGCTCTGCACACAATTGTGCATTGCCTTTGAGGTTATGGACACAGCTAAAAAATGCCTTGTGGTTATCCTTGGCCTGGGAGGCCATATTCACCTCAAATTTGGCTTTGGTAGACTTTATTTGTCCTCTGAGATGTTTTTTTACTTTGATGAGAGTGCTTTTTTCCTGCTGGGTACTGCAGCTCCTAATTTATGCCATGATTTTCTTTCTTCTGTTATACAGCCTATTGATTTTGTGATTCCACCATAGTGGCTTGTTTTTTGAGTTGAATGCATTTTATGAACAAATAATTACAACTTCTGACTCTGAATTTTAGCTGCCTATGTGTACTACAACTTAGAGAGTAAAATAAGGGGTATAAGCACAAAGTGTTTTGAAAGCTGTAGCACAATGAATGATGTCACAGACATATACATCAAGCAGAGATGTGAAATGCCCCTGTGATCAAAGCATATTTTTAAAAGCTGTTAAACATTTCAATCTGTAATGCATTTGTTTTTTGTGTGACAATGCAAAGTGAATTACAGCTTTTAGTGCTGTGAAAATGCATCTGTCTGTGTTCTGTGCTGACTATTAATGCTGTTAAAGCAGGACTAGAGTTAGCAAAACTCAAGGGTGATTAATAAACTTCATTAAGAAACTTTCTTACAACAGAAAGATGCTTAACAAAAATGTCTTATTGATTTTGGAGCTTTAATCGCAGGCTCTATATACAACAATGAAAATATATGAAAACAAACATCATAAATCAACCCCCACTATGATAAAAATAAAATGCATCTAAAGTCATGAATGGAGTATCTATCTATCTATCTATCTATATATATATATATATATATATATATATATATATATATACACATATAATCATATATTCGAAATTCCAAAATATCGAACACCATAAGTTCGAACTTGGAATTTCGAATTATAACATCGAATGCTCAGAATAGCAAATTTTTTTCCCAGGGAAAAAAAATTGCTGTTCCGAGAAACATAAACACAACACAAGCACACCAAAATAAATAAAACACACACATACAGTTAAAACTCAACCCTACACTAAACCATACATATATTACTAACTATCCACTTACCTTAACCCGCACCCTAACCCTAAGGTCTGTAACTATCGCACACATACCCTACGAAACTATACACAAACATACAGTTAACAAAACCCGACCCTACACTACACCATATATACATTACTAACTATCCACTTACCTTAACCCGCACCCTAACCCTAAGGTCCATAACTCTCGCACCACAGTGGAGGAAATAGTGAAGCCATGGAACTGCCAACTGAAATCTTGCCCTAGGTAAGATTTCAATGTTCTGGGGCTTCGCTATTTTCATCCTTCGATGTAGTGGGTTCAATATTATAACTTTCGAAGTTTTACATCTTCGAAGTTATAATATAGATATATATATATATATATATATATATATATATATATATTTAGTTATATATATGAACTTTAGCACAAAACAATATTAATAAGTAGAGCTTGGTGTTTGAATAATCTCATCATAAATATTTCATTCCTGATGGAGCCTGCAGTTTGGTGAAGAGAAGAAAAACAAAAACAGCTGAGGTGCAGCTTTTTAATGTTTCAGCTAAAACATTCAGAAAATGTTTGAAGAGTTAGGTTCTGTGTTGGCATAGCTGTCATTTGGAGGAGGAGTGCATGTATCATGATGATAACACTGAAAAATGATGATTTATCAAGTGTCCCCAGTAGTCACAGATAAATCATTAGCAGCTAGTTTCCTTTCATACCTTTGTCCAAAGTAAACTCAGTTATGTCTGCTACAAAAAGAAGTCAATAGCAGTTTTACCCTCTTTCTAAGCAATGGTTATATACAGTGATTAGGATTAACTCATGCATAAGCAACTTAGGTCTAAAAGCTATAAGTAGACAATATCCAAGTATTTATACTAATGTTACTTTAGCTGGATGGGTATCTTTCTGACTGTTCAGCTGAACCCCCCACGTATCCAGGCTCTCCATTATTTTTGGTTTTTACTTAATGAGTGTTAAATATGGCTTATTTAATCCTTAATAAGTCATCTGAGGCAGTATCATTTTAAAGCAAATAAAGAAATAATGCCTGCTCAGAGTGGGTTCTGGAGAGGCAGCTAGTGTAAAATACAAGCAGCACAGGCAATAATCAGGTGGCTAAAGTGCACAGACGTCATTCATAAAGAGGGTAATTATTAGGGTAACTGCAGAGTCAGTCTTGCTCCCTGGCATCTAATTCTTGTATATGTGATCTTTTAAACCATGAAATGAAAATGTTTACTTGTGCTGATAAGACAAAGTCTGCAACTGGAATGATGGACGTTAAGTTGTGCAGCAAAGATGAGAAAGTGCCTGCAGATATTTTAAGCATAATTGTTTCAAATCATTGAAATAGAATACAAAGTAATGCATCTGAGAAGGAAAAACTGGGAGCAAGTGTACAGTAGTAAATATACTGCTACTGAAAGGACAATGATCCAGCACCCGATTTGCCAAGGTATAACCAGTCTGTAATCATCTGTTTGAAACCTAACGCATACAGCTAATACATCAGATTGACATAATTATAGAATTCATAATACCTCTCTTCCAATAACAGTGATAACCTCAGAGCTGGAATTGTTATGTGGGGGGTTTTAGTTATGTATCCCATCCATGCATGACATAGAAGGCTTTATTTCTTTAGAACAGATTTTGGCATGTGTTCAGTAAATATGAACATGTTCATAATGGTGTGTAGATGACATAAAGATGTTAAAAAGAAATGATTCAAACTATCAGCCCTAATGTATTTAATCTCTGCACAACTTGAGGGCAGCAATAAAGAGCAAAAGGACCTAACGGTAATCATTCTGAATTACATAAAGCCAAGCACATGGTTATTAGAAAGCAGCAAAAATGTTGTCAGAACACCAAACACTGGGATGTGCTGAAATAAAAACGCCAGAAGTCAAACGTCTGGAAGCTGCTATTACTTTTTAGTGACAGCAGTGAAAAGCACAGCTAGAGTATATCAGTATACTGACTCGAACATTCAGAGAATGAGAACACCAACAACAACAATGGCACATAGTCTGTATTAGAGGTCGTATACAGAGAGAATAAAGAAGTATATCATGTATAATCTTTAGGAAAGAAATGATGAGATGGGCATGATAATTATTTTACAAACCTCAGAGGATTCCAGCTTTCAGGTGTGTTTGAACTTTAAATAAAAAAAATAGATCTATTTGAACAATTCACAATGAATATAAACATTTTTAATCTGGAAAATTTATAATTTAAGTCAAAACATTTTGCAGGCCTCAAGTGTGTGTTATTTGCAAATAATAGATATTAGGCTTACTAATAAAGAAGACGAGATGATTTTTCGAAAGACATGATTAAGTTAAAATGCGTAATGATATTTTAGAGAACGGCAGTGAAAATTTACTTTTACTAAGTAATCTTATAGAGTAATATCACTGTTAAGGAAGGATATTAGACTTTAATTTGTATATCCCACACAAATAAGGAAGATATGCATAGAGCAGGGGTTTAAAACTTGTATAGCCACAGGTACTGTATGAGTGCTGGCAAACGCAGGCAAGGGCCACAGTCTCCTAGACAAAACAAAATATACACAATGTAGCTGGAAAACTAGGGCAGGAGCTTTCATTATCTATAATATTACGGGCTTGAGAGCTGCTTGAGATCTGGAGACCATGAGTTTGCAGTGGCGTGAGTACAGTATGCTTTGGCTCTCATTTTGTATATAATATGAGAATCTAATAAATGTCTTCATCACTCTAAATGCTAACTGTGGCTGGGAGTGGTGGCATTTTAGAATGTCTCTTTTACGGATTTTTATTCTTATTTTAGAATGATTCAAGTTTATATGAATAAAGTATTTTTCCTTATGTAGTTAATGTGCATTATTTTACTCTTAATGTTAATGAGTTGGCTATATTAAGGATATACAATGGCACAAAGATTACTTTTGGCTTTTGTGTGATATGACAAATTTGTATGGAAGTACATAGCATCAAAATGCATTGGAAGATTTACCTTCAATTACTTGTCAATCTACAAAATGTAGTTTTGTTACTACTTTGGTTAAATGTGATTTCAAACATACTTGCTTTTCTTCAAATAAATATTTGCAACTAAAATGACAATAATGGGTATAGTTTTCACACAATCATATGCAAGCATATTCAGGGTGTCTTTAAAAGTTAACATATTTATACATGGAGTAAAGATGTCTTTATTATAGTACTAGTAAGATATGTTGTCGTTGTTTTATTGATGACCTAATAACAGAAAGCAAGGTTTAAACTAACAAAAAAACTGGTTTAACTTGAACAGACTATGGCTATAATTTATGTTTGCAACACCTTATACATACATACATACATTTTTGTGTAATATACTACACATAATATATGCCAAGATATGCAGGAGAGCTACAGATTCACATAATAATGTGAATAGATACTGTTCTAAAAGTGAAGAGTTCCTTCAAGAATTTGAATACATTATTAAAAACAAAGACTGTGTGCTAGGGCCTATGATAAACACATATTACTATATTACAGAAAAGTTTATGATGGAAATGGTGAAGTTGGTTAATAGAGATGAATAACTTAAGAAATATTCATGATGGGGAGCTGTGCCTCCTACTGTTGTCCCCGATGTTAACTGCTGTACCCTTCATTTTCATGTGGACTAAATATAGTAACAAAGGCCATACTACTTCAGGCATAAAAGGACCATCTCAGTTTACAAGAAAAGCATTTGTACCCTTTACCTGGTATAGTACAGCCTTACAGTTACAATAGTTAGTAATTGAGGTTATAGAGTAAACTCCTCCAAATGGGGGCTGCAGCCCCTACCATGAACAAAGTGGCATTTTTCCTGTTTTCAGTTATTTTGTTTCCTGTATTAACATTCTGGGTGCAAAAACATTTCAGAAAATATGCAAAATGCATTACATTTTCTAAAGGAGAGTTAATTTTTATAACACTATCAAAATACAGATTTAAAATAGCATATTATACTGATGGCTTTTGCTTGATATGGTTCTGTACTTTTAAACTAAAAGATTTGACAATTAGTATAAGAAAAATGTTTTGGGGCCCTCACTGACTTGATATACAAAACACTGTGGTGTTTACTTGATTAACAATTTCAGGAGAAATATTTACTTTCATGCAATTTAAAATTACAATTGGAGTTGAAGAAGCTTTGTATGCTATTACAGAGGATCTGTAGTTGAATACCCTACCACCAAATAAGTTCATATGGATATATATTATTAGGAACTGTGAGAGCTACTAAGCTTGCAACATGTTATCAACTTTAACAGTAATTTAAAAAACAATTTTTGCTTTCCTCATATGGATGGCTGTGCTCATAGACTTTCATATCTCTGAATATACTAATGTTGAAATTGAGCAAACTTGGGGGTTAGTAGAGACTTCCTTACTCCCATATTTCTTGCTGTTGCATGCTTGTTTTTCTAGCAAACAAAGTTTTATTAAAAAATGTTGACTGCTTTCATTTTCACACAATCATAGAATGGTAATTATTGCATATCTCTATTATGTCTGTAAGGGTTGTTAATCTTATCAGTGGTATTTCAAATTAGCAGAATGTGAACATTTATTTTCAAAGAAAGGGAGCATGGAAACTGCAGAACTTTTACATATAGTATAAACCTCTTTGCTACGTCTTAGAAATGGCTAACATAAGAACGGAGGTTATCTCATAAGTAATTTAGGAGGTTTTCACATGACAAGCAATTTAGTGCAGAGGACTGAACTTCCCAGAAAAAGTACCTGATGATGGACCAAAGCCACACAGTTCAGTAGTTTTGGATTTCATTTTTACAGACAGGAAATATACTATAAAATAAAGGAAAAATGTTTCTTCCCCTGACTTTTGTGCAAGGAAAATATTGTTGTTTAATATGTGCTCGATAAATGCATGTGGTATGTAAATTTAGAGGAAGAAGGGGGGATCATGGTGGAGAAATAACAATGGGGCTATATTTAGATATTTTTGAAACAGAACAATAAACATATATAGATCATGGACTTTATATCATGAGTAAACTTGAATTTAACAATGCAGACTGAAGGTAAGAAGGACTTATCTTGGCTGTAGATAAATACATTCTTTTGCTGCTTTTTGACCAAGTAGGACAGTTCACTTAGGGTTTGGACATGCATGTACAGCTTTAAATCTGCCCAAGTGAAATGTAACATTACTGAATGTCATGGCAGCTTTTCTCTTTTGTCTATAATGAATTCCTCAAAATACCACACCTGATAAGGCATAAACTTCATTTTTTATTTAGTTTTCATTTCCCTTCCCCCCTCTTTTCTTATTCGCCTTTGGCATCACTGTAAAATGTATTTATTACTTGGATGGTTTTATGGTAAAATATTAACCCAAATGTATTAAACATAATATGCACAATGTGTATTTAAGACAATATTGTTTCACTGTATTATGTAGTTGCATGGATTTTAAGATTGCAGTGCCAACATGTCTGTACAACAGCTTCTGATGCTGAGCCATCCAGAAGTACTCTAAAACTTCATGCTGGTACTTTCACAATCAAAGGAGGAAAGCAGAGCGAGCGAGCGGGAGAGTGAGGAGCCAACACAAAATAAATGTCAACCCATTAATTCAGTAGTTAGCACCAGCACAAATCAAAGTGTCACAATTTTTTCTGTTGACATTTGTCACAGAACAGTGTTCCACTTCGCAGTGCAGTGACTGCAGAAATAACATGCTATAATTTCAAACATAAGTAGGTCAGGAAACAAGTTTTGAAAATTTGAAATGGCAGTTTTCCAGACAGGCAAGTGCAATGCTAATCCTGAGGAGGAGGAGGAGGACAGCTGTATTCGACTGCATTGTATTAGCTCAATTACATAAACAAGATGTGCTGTCTAATTTATACGGCAATTGTAGCCCATCTTACGCTAAAGAAAACAGACACATTATATTGTATTATGTAATATACGAGATCAGTTTTAGAAAAATGATTTGATATATTACTTATGTGTATGATGGCAACTCTTCTTCCTCCTGCAGACACACACACCAGCCAACATGTAGACATACACAAAGATATACAATATGCAACACAGAATTTTTGCAATGTGATAACACATATTAACATACCTCTCAACTGTACAGATTTTCACAGAATATCCATATTTTTGCCTCATATTTTTGGTGTGTTCCTCCTAAAATCTGTACCTTTCTAGCAAATAGCTGAGGATTGAAGTCATTAAATAATGACAAATATTTGAGTTTAAGACTCCACATCCTTCAGAAAATTCATAGTAATGCAAAACCTGTCATTCTATCAACTTTCTAAGTTTGTAATAGCAATATTTAATATCTGTCCCCCTATAATTTTAGGCTTTGTCCAGATTTTCTGCTCAAAGAGGTTGAGAGGTAATGATTAGAAAATATTCGGATTTTATCTTCTACTGACATCCTCTTCCATATAGAGCATTTAGGAATCTCATTATTTGACAATTCTTCAACATTTCACATGACTTCATTTACTTATTACCATTAACATGGAAATAATCATGTCATCTTGCCAAGTATGGTCTCTGAACCGGGAAGATCAACAGGCAGCACATTTTGTCTGAGCATGAGCACTGCAGAGGTGAATTAACGTTGACATTTTAAAACTTTGCATATTTGGTAATGAATAACATGGTGTTGCTATTTCTTGAATATGGCAGCTTTGTTGATATATTTTCTGACTTTTCAGTTAGATTTGTTAACTTTAATCAGGAGAAGTCATGGGGATGAAAAGAGGCAGAGAAGTAAACCAGTAAGGAAGGACGAAAGGTGGGAAGAGGAGAATGTACAGTACAGAAAAAGGAAATTAAATCATAGTAGCAGCAGCGGGCAGTTCGAAGCCCACCTATTAAGAGGAAATGATGAAAGGAATCAGTGCAAAAAAAGCAATGGGAATGCTCAGTATGGCCACTTACCTATGTTAAATGTAAAATATTTACATTGATAGTGCATAGTGTCTGAGACACTGACAATGGACAACAGATATGTATCTCCTGAGCATCAAAGACAGAGACCTGCTTGCAAGGGAGTGGTCTTAAACAAATGGGGATGAGGAGGAACTCACATATGTAGAAAGCGGGAATCATCCTAGACAAAAAGAGTATAGCAAAATATTATAGGTTCATAGGTCAGTACTAGGTTAACTGCCCTTGCGAGCCATTGCAAGCCTAGCCAATTATCCCTTGTGAGACTCAAACCCTGCACTTTCTGTTTGTAAGGCAAACACCTTAACCATTAGGCCATCCTCCTAACCTGCATGGCTCATTTCTTGTGACAGATATATGACACTACTAAGTTACTTCACATTTTCTCCTACTTAACTCCTCTATGTATGTATAGGTCTTTAATGCCATCTTAGAAATGGACCTGATTACTAAGTCAGGACGTTTTTATAGTTCATGAATTTGTACTGTTCTTGCACTTGAATGTTTGCCAGGAGGGCCCTCCTTAATACCAGCAATATACACAGGATTGCATCCTTCCTTCTTTAGACTGTATGGGATTACCAGTTTTGGCAGCATTTTTAAATATATTTGTAAATTATTGTTTTATTACCCAAGATGCTCTTAACACTACTAGAACAATGCATGGGATCTTTATTTCATATTGTTTTTATTTCAGGTCTTGCCCTGATAAGTGTATATTGTTATATCAAACTAATACCCATCGATTTGCAGTTCATAAGTATTATATGATCAAACCATAAGCTTTGTTTTCCATTGTGGCCTTTACAAGGAGTCCTGTATGTGAGGAATATCCCACAGTTGGCACACAGGCATCCCTAGAACATGCTTTACCATGAGTTCTGAATGAAGGAAGTGCAGTACTCTATATTTGATCAACTCGGCTACATGAACTGTGCTCAATAATTTAGAGCTTGATGGAAACCTGACCCGATTTACTGGCACTGAATTGCCTTATGTTATTTGTTTTTCAGTGCTTTATTCTTGGTCCCATGTCAGAATGCTTGCCATCTCCCTCTGTGTCTTAATGTAAGCATGACACAGCCTCCACTGTGTCATATTACTTTATCAGACTCTCAGCCATAAGTATATCATACCATCAAGGTTTGTGTGTCAATTTCTTATTTTGAATTAAAAAGAAAGTCTACTTTTGTCAGTGTATCCCATTTTGTTACAGATATGATCTTATTCTAAAAGAATTACTGATGTTTTAAAATCATGATGTTTATGGTCACATGAATAAAGATAACATCAATAGTTAGTTATGATGACAAAATGTTTACAAAAAGTATAATTCATAAATGACACAACACAGACAGTACAATACTCAGTAAAATAAATAAAAATGAGAGAAATAAATAAAAATGAGAGAAACAAATATAGAGGTTCTGGAAAATGTGGAATGACCACAATGAGGGAAGATCAAGGTAGTCAAGCATTACATGAAATCTCCAAAGGATCAGAGAAAGAACTGTAACAGTTAAATAAGAATGAAATGTCCCAAACTGAATAAAGGGCAGGATATAAATTCTCTAAATAACTGGGATAAAACCATGTGGATACATTAGACAGAAAAGTAGCATATACTGGACAGAGGACAGGATGGGAAGTAATGATAGAATATTATTGCTCATTATCTGGAAAGGGGGGGGGCTGCTGAAGTATTTTGCACCGGGGGCATGTTAAACACTAGTTTAACATGTTTCACGGTATGAAGGCTATGAAAATAATATGATAATACCAGATGGGATTTAAATAAAATAAGGGAGGAAAAATGGGGAAGAAAGGAAGTAGAGGGCAGGATAAACAAAACATTTTCTTACATATTTGTAATGTGGGGTATACTAATGTGTTAATCATATACATTTCTAGGAAACCAGGGATTGGCTGCTAGGGTCTATATCACATAGGCGAACTGTCATAAGTTCGACTATGTAAATGTCCCAGAAGTTTGAAATGTAATAACTTCAAACACTCAGAACAGCGATTTTTTTCTCATAAAAAAAAAATCGCTGTTCCGGTACAAAACCAAAAAACACACGTATACTTCAGACTGTTCCTAATGTGGGGGTCTGTGTCCCCCACACACGCCCTACTTAAATATACCAACCCAAGATCAAACCACAGTGGAGGAAATAGCAAAGCCGTGTAAACGGCCCACCAAATTTTTCCCTGGGAAACAATTCGGTGTTCCGCGGCTTCGCTATTTTACATTTTGAACTCCCCAGTTCGATGTTTCGTCGTTCGGACAATTGTGCATTCAAAGTACTAATATAGACCTGGTTGCTATATAGTGTATTCAGACACAGCCCTTCCCTAAAATTTCCCTACATTTCTCACAGCCATTTGAATGGACATGTCTAGACACTTAGTTCTGTGATTTTTTATTTACTCCTCTTTATTACATAAAATATTTTTTGTAAGAAACTATTGTCATGATAAAAGTACAATATTTAAAATGTATTCTGTTGTGACATGGTCCATTCTTCCTAGAAGGATCATGTCCCTGTTTTTGTGCATGTATGTGTATGTTTGTATGTGTGCATCTGTGTGTGTGTAAGTCTGTGGGGGTATAGAGAGAGACACTCAGAAGCAGAGAAGAGACAGAGAGAGTCTGCTTATTGGCTACTAAGGGAAATCATACAAGATGACATTCAAAAATAAATCAACAGTGAGATCTCTAGGATGATGGAGACATGAAAGAGCTCTCGGATCATGCAGGTATGACCCTAGCCCTGAGTAGCATATTGCCTTCGCCAGAATGATACCGCAGTACAAGGACAAAATGATTGACTACAATTGGCTAAGCTTCTGGTGTCATTCAAACGGGATCCAGTATCTGTCTACCTGGGACGACATGATCGACAAACCATGATGCTTTGCCAGAGATGGTCTGCACCTGTCACCCTCTGGGATTCAGGTTACTGGCTAAAGCTCTTGCCACCCCTATAGTGCCTTTTTTAGGCAAGGTTCAAAGGACAAAACCACCACTGTAACAGATACAAGCATGCAAAATCTGTAGGTAATGCTACTCAATGCTAGAAGTCTAAACCTCAAAATGCACTCTCTCGAGGCACTCCTAAAAATGAAGAAAATCGATATCTGTCCAGTAACTGAGACCTGGTTCAAGTATCCAGAGAGCACCCCTGCAATACCAGGCTATAATTCTTACCACACTTTTTGGTCACCAAACCAAGACCGAAACACTAAAGGTGGAGGAATGTCCATATTCACCAAGGATATTCACAACTCCAGGCTAGTTGCCCAACACAATGCATCTGAAATTCTCCAGGTGCAACTAACACCAAGTAAGACTGCAATCCAGATTGTAGCTTGCTACAGATCCCCCACCATGCCCCAAGATTCTCACTACACCTTTCTAAACATACTGGAAAATATTAAGATACAACCAAACACCCTAATACTGGGTGATTTCAACTACCCTGCCATTAACTGGGAAAACTTCTCGGGTACCAAAACCTTTTCCCAACGGTTCTTGGAATTCATAAATTCCAATGCTCTGGATCAACTAATCCACTGTCCCACCAGGGGCTCCAGCATCCTAGACCTGGTCATTACCAGCATGGGAGATAGATGCTCCACACCAGTGGTCACCCTCTCATTGGTCAGGTCTGACCATAAGCAAATCACCCTTAACATCCACATCCCACCCCCACCCCCAGTAAGGAAACCTCCATAAAAAACTTCTCCAAAGCCAACTTCATGCTACTCAAAGTCAGAAGTGACAAACTTCAGGAGACCCATGCAGATGAGAGCTGAAAGTTTGACTGCTGAATCCTACACTAAGGCACTGTAGGAGCACATCCACTTGTGCATGAATCATGCCATCCCAAATAGAACCAAGATGCTCTCCTCCAAAAAAAGGAAGCCAATCTGGTGGTCCCCTGCTATAAACAAACTAAACAACAGAAGAAAGCAACTGTTGCAGAAAAGAGGAAAATCTCAGGATGCAAAAAACTCCCTTACCAGCCTCAGTAAGAAGCTGAGATCCCTCATAAAATCCTCCAAAGCTATTTACGAAAATAAAATTGCCAAAGATTCCAAAGACAACCACAAGGCATTCTATTGTTATGTCAAGAATTTAAATGGCAATGCTCAGATCTGCTCTGAGCTACAACAGAATGGCCTTAAATATACTGATCCCAAGGATATTGCCAATAACCTGGCAGAATGATTTAGTGCCAGCTTCACCCCCCTCACCCCTTAAAGGGCCCATCTCAATTCCAAAAGATTGCCAAATTCCAGTAATCACAGCCACATAGGTAGAAACTGCACTCTCCAAAGCTAAGAATACAGTATCCATGGGACCAGATGACATCCCAGGCTGTGTATTACATGAACTTCAAAATGAACTGGCACCTCACCTAAGTGTCATGTTTAATCATAGCCTCACCTCAGGCTTCATGCCCACTGAGTGGTGCACAGCTACAGTTATCCCACTCCACAAGGGGGGATCCACTTTGGATCCTGGGAACTACCATTCTATCAGTCTGACGAGCCTGATCTGCAAGGGCTTGAAACGCATTATCATGGAACTTATAAACAAAGACAGTGGCAACCTTCAAACACTGGACCCCATACAGTTTGGCTTCATGAAGGGCCAATCTTGTCTCCTGAACCTGATTGACTTCTTTGAATCAGTTTACAGAGCTGTGGATGAGGGTAAGGAGGTCCACACAGCCTATTTGGACCTCGTCAAGGCCTTCAACACCATCCCCCTCTCTGGAATCATAGATAAACTGAGTAAGCTGGGCATAAATACCTACATCACTCGATGGGTTGCCAACTGGATTACTGACAGAACCCAGACTGTAAAAGTAGCTGACTCCAAATCCAGCTCTAGACAAGTGACAAGTGGAGTACCTCAGGGTTCAGTCCTGGGACCGCTCTTGTTTGGCATCTACTTCTCTGAAGTACAGGCCAACACTAAGGGACTCTGGCTAACAAACTGGCAGCCATTATTGAATCCCCAAATGATGTGGATATTCTACAAAAGGGCCTTACAGAAACAGATGCTTGGTGCCAGTGCCATGGGCTCAAGCTTAATGCCAAGAAATGTATAGTTATCCCCTTTGGGAAAAGCCATGTACCCATGAATTATCACATAGGTGGCAGCACACTAAACACCGAAAGTGTGATGAGAGACTTAGGGACACAGGTAGTCAGTGGTCTCACCTTTGATAGCCACATTGCCACAACAGTCAGGAAATCCTTCTATTTGGCACATCTCATCACTAAGGGCTTTCCATCAAGAAAAAAGGAGGCCATTGTCCCACTGTACTCATCCCTCATTAGACCCATTATAGAGTACAACGTCCCATTTGGTATGTACCACACAAGACATCTGCAACAGCTGGAAAGGCCGCAGAAATACCTCACTAAAAGAATCACGGGCCTAGAGCAGATGCCCTATACTGACCGCATAAAAAAACTCCAGCTATACTCTGTGCCATATTGTCTACTCAGAGGTGATCTCTGCTTAACATACAAGGCCATGTCAAACCCTGAGCTGCTGGACATGCTCCACTTAAAGAAATCCCAATCCCTCATAGCCACATGCTCTAGGGATCTAAACCTTGTCATCACAATGAACAAAACATGATGGAGGGATAGGTTCCTGACGCAGAGACTCCGCATACTCTGGAATAGACTGCCCATACATGTCAAGCAGAGCGTCTCCTTGGCCCTCTTCAAAAGGAACCTTGACGATTGGATGGGAGATAGGAAATTCACCCCAGGGATCATGTCAGTCACCCTGCTAGACAAGGATCCAGGGAAATAAATATTGTGGGAAGAAATATCCAGGGAATTGTTATGGCTAGGCTTGTATAGGCCCTAGGGCCTATAGCCTAGTACCAACCTATGATGGCATTCTGGTTTTAGGCTCTCTTTCCTCACTACCAGCCCTACAGAGGGTAATATGGAGAAATAAAAGTGCTGACTAGCTGCTGCTTAGGTCTAATCATTAAGGGAAAGATCCAGTTCTGGGAATAGGAAATGAAAAAGGAAAACTAACAGGAAAGTGACAAAGTAATAGAAACTCAGGAGAAAAAAAGGATCCTAGTATTAGACCCTAGAAACTTCACCACCACAAGTACAATGTCACACACTCTCTCAGTGACCATCTCTCAATCTGTATAACCAGAGATCTCACACACCCACTTAAACAGCATGTTTATAAAACAACACACAACCTGAGTTTAACCTAAAAATATTTGTCACTAGCCACATCATCTATTAAATGAAACATCCTAAAATCCTACTCTTAGATAATTCACTAAATTAATTTATTACAAATTTTCCTAACAGGGATTGCTTGGCTATTCAGAAGAGACCAAAAACAAATAATACAATTTGGTTATCCAGAAAGAGTAGAATGCTGATGTAGGATAGAGAAAACGCATGGAAAGAATGGGATGAATATAAAACACAGCAGCACCTTGAAAACTTCCAAATGCTCTGCAAACTTACTAGAAAGTAAATAAATGAAGACAAAAAACTATACCATAACAACTTTCCGAACAATAATACACACACAAACATTCTGGTCAGCCATTAAGAAAGTCTAAAGTCCCATCAAAAAATTCAGTCCTAGCCCATATCCCAATAACTCACCACTAGAAAATGCAACTGAATTCAACTCTTATTTCATAAACAGTACAGCATTTTTAACCAAAGATTTCCCAACATGTATTCTCAACCCTGGCCAACAGCCACATATCACGACATCCACTTTTGCCTTCAAACAAGTGACCACCTCATATATAAAAGTACTCAAAGTTAATATATACACAAATTTATTTCCCTTGTAAAATAATCCAGCATCCATCTGTTTATCCAGCAGTAGACACCATTCTACACAGCTATGTTCTCACTCAGTCATTATGATCCAATGACCAAAATCTCATCTCTGTTCAAAAACCCTGTCAAATTTGCAGGACATAGTCTGTACTCATACCATATTGCTATAGCCTTGAACTCCCAACTCCATCCATCAGGTTAAACCACTCCTTCCAGTTCGTTAAAACCTATCTAAAAGACTTTCTAGCTAAAATCGGACTCTCTTCTTGCTCAGTCCCAAAATAAACTATATCCCTAAGCATGAATAAATACCTTTTCATTCCTGACATTTCCTTACTCTTTCTTTTTCATTCACTTCCTTACTCAGTCAATTTCTTTCCCCTAACTCTCTATCTAAACACAGTAGCATGGCTAGGGTGGGTGAGGGCCAAGTCCCTGGGCTCAAAGTGCCGGGGTGGTGTGATCAGCCAATCCCCATCACTCTTTAAACTCTGCTATATTTGTAGCAGTTTGTTACAGTTTAAACAGAAGTTTTTTTTAAAATAAAACAAACAAAAAAACTAAAATAGGAGGGCCATAGCACTCTGTGCAGGTAGAAAATAACCTGTAGCAACTGTATGCTACATTTACACATTTTTTTAATTAAAACATGAGTACTGAATTGCTCTGTGCAGGCAAGTGTAAACTGTAGCACCTGTTTGATACATTTGTACAGTTTGCCACAGTTTAAAGGAAGATTTTTTTAATAAAATATAATAAAAAGAAGGTTGAGGCAGGGCACAGAAATGGGGCCTGAATGGCAGGGGTGGGGGGAGGGGAATGTCATGTGCCTGATGAGTTGGTTGGTGAGCCAGTAGAAGGAATGCAGATGTAACTAACAGTTATAGCTAATTACAGTTACAGTGAAGTGCTTTTTTTTGGCTCTTTACTTTGGTATAATTATTTCAACTGTACACATTTTTGTAGAGTTTCTAAATATTGTAAATGTATTGTCTTGAAACATTTTTGTAATACTTTGGAGCTTTTCTCCCTGGGCCTCCACTGAAAATAGGCACCTACCTAGAATGACTTTCCTGGTAATGTGCTGTCAATAAATAAAATAAATAATCAGAGTCTTAAAAAAACTATATGCATTTTGGATGCTTAGTTAAATCATCAAACTTGCAAGGATATATTTATTAGGAAGATGAATACAGAATCATATGCCAGTGCATATGTATACATACACATATAGCCATCTATCCATCCACAACACCTTTTTCCCATTTTTTTGTAAATGGGTCAGGGTATCACTTCAACAGTGATAATCAGCTACAGCCAGAGTTTACACCATCAGGTGGCTAACCCCCCTCAGTAGTCCTTCCATACCACACACTCATATGCACACTCACACCTATGGCCAATTTAGTGTGTCCAATCCACCTACTGCGTGTCTTCAGAATGAAAACATGCAGACTTTGCACAGAAGGCACTCCAGTTGCATATCTATCTATCTATATATATATATATATATATATATATATATATATATATATATATATATATAGGGGTCTAGTTTGATTCATTGAAAACTCATTTCACTAAATTTCAAAACACTTGCACCAAATTGCTGAATTCACATTTCACTGAATGTAAGTATTGTTGGGCAAATAAAATGTATATGCACTTTTCCCCCACTGTCCTGGAGTTAATATAAATGCACACACACACACACACATATATATATATATATATATATATATATATATATATATATATATATATATATAGAGAGAGAGAGAGAGAGTGTGGTGGGGGTGTAGCCCCCCACCTAATTTTGGTTTTATATTGTTAGCTTTCAGTGAAATGAGATTCATAAATATAAAAGCTAAGTAGGTGGAGGGGCTACACCCCCCACATCCCCTAACTATATATACTAACTCCAGGATCACACTACAGTGGGGAAAGGGCATATACATTTTATTTGCCCAACAGTACTTACATTCAGTGAAATATGATTAAATGAAATGAGTTATCAGTGATTTCAGCTTTCAGAGATTTGGTGCGAGTGTTTTGAAATTCATTGAAATGAGTTTTCAGTTAATCAAAGTAGACCCATATATATATATATATATAGTTGTTAGTGTGTTAGAGTTTTAGCAGAAATATTTCATGGCAGATCCAGGAAAGAGATACAGTTTAACAGTAAGGCATGCTGGGAATTCTATTATACTTGAGAAGTGCCCACTTGACCATGTGGTGTAGTAGAAGACTTCTTCCACTAAAACAAGACAACTGCCTTGTTGTGATCATGAGAAATATAGTTTTTCTTTAATATATTTCTGTTTTAGTGATGCACTACATTATTATTTATTTTTTATTTATTTGTAGTTTGTTAACCGGGAAAGTCCATTGTCTGCCACATGCCTATAAATGTAAAAATGGTTCCCTCTGCCGCATGACATGATATTAATGACATTTCATTTAATGTGAATATATTGACAGCAACTATTTAAACTGAAAACATTCATTTATGTGTGGTAATCTGAGTTCAGAAAAAAATGCAGCTAAAGTGATTCCTTTTTCAAAAGGCATTTTATGCATTAAAAAAGAAACAAATGAAAGTCCCTTCTTACAATTGGTACCCAACAGCATTTTCATCATCTCTGCAAGCTGTCATAAAAGACATATAAAGAAACATACGCACTAATACTTGCTATCTTCCTTGGGAATATTTGTAATCTCATTCTGAATTAAAACCTCTCCTTTGTCCTGTCTAAAATGGTATCCTCTGCCACATGCCTGTAAATGTAAAAATGGTATTCTCTGCCACATGCCTCTAAATGTAAAAATGGTACCCTCTGCCACATGCCTCTGAACGTAAAAATGGTACCCTCTGTCACATGCCTCTGAATGTAAAAATGGTACCCTCTGTCACATGCCTGTAAATGTAAACATGGTACCCTCTGCAACATGCCTGTAAATGTAAAAATGGTATTCTCTGCCACATGCCTCTGAATGTAAAGCACAGCACATGTAACTGTGCCATTCTGAAACATGGTGTCAATGAAAAAAATCTGCTTTGTGACTGTATGGCACATTTTCCACAGATGAGGAAGAGAGAAGTAATTTATCATTTTGCTGTTAGAAGTTGCCTTAATTTACATTTGTAATTCATTTTTTTTTTTTGGTATGTATGTGGTTAAGTACACAAAGCAGTAAAGTACGTGTCTGAAACAGTTAGCTGCATTGTCTCTCTCAGGCTAAATTTTTCTAAAATGTACACTTAAAAGTGATTCAGCCATGTGCTTTTTATGGCAGGTTCTCCACTCTCTACCTTTTCTCAGTGTTCAGTAAAGGAAACTACATTGTATTCACCTGTAGTAACGCTGGCATGAACTCTGCATTTTCTTAACAAGGTGTCATAAGCATCAGTAGTATATAAACAAGCCACACTCACAAAGAACTTCAGAGCAATTCAGAAACTTGTCTAGGTATTTACACATGAGCAGCTGGCATCAGTCAAACAGAATTATGTCTTAATGCTAGGATATATAATTCAGCTCATCTCAGCTCCCAATTTACAAAGTGGTTTTCCTCACAGAATGTGCCATGCAATTAAAATGATGAAATCATAATACATACATTAAAATGTCATTAAAAGAGACAATTATAGCTAGATGTATATAGAATGTGCAATACACTTAATAAAAGTGGCATATGCTTCAGTAAATTAATCACCTTTGCAAAATGCTTGCTGTAGTATGATTTTTGTGTTTCATCTTGAACTCTTTCACTGCCAGGTATTTCTTAACCCAGCAAAGTAAATAATTATATGGTTCTGAAGCAGGATAATTATATGGTTCTGAAGCAGGATAATCAAATGCTTTGTCTCTAGTAATTTCGAGAATGAAATTTGGAATTTCAAAAATTAACCTCAGTGGAGGATGTGAAAGAATCATTGGAGGAGCAGTCATGCCATGGACCTTCAACATTAGAATGTTCCAGATTATGTGGTGCCTGTATGGTAAGGAGAATGACTTTAAATAATGGAGGACATGGGAAATATGTTGAGTATGACAGAGCTATGTAAATACTCAATACTTGTGTATTATCGCAACCACATTTCAGCACTCATAGAAATTGCAATGTTTCTGTGAAACGAGGTCTGCTCAGCTAGGAAGGGGTGTATGACGTCTTCAAAACTGTTGTGTGCGAGTGTTTCTCTTTATATTGGAAGAGGAAAAAGTTGAGAAATTGTCTTCCCTGGTAACGGCCTTTTTCAGCCTTAGAAGAAGGAGTGCTGTTTGTCAGTGATCCTTCCTCATCAAACTCATGCAACTCACCACCTTCACCAAAAGGCAGCCGACCCATTTCAATTCTGTTTAGGTGTACACACTGCAAGGGGTGATTGCTATGTTTGGAATGTGTGTGTGTGTGTGTGTGTGTGTGTGTGTGTGTGTGTGTGTGTGTGTGTGTGTGTGTGTGTGTGTGTGTGTGTGAATCGTTCAGCATGTGCAGCACCTGTTGGTAGTACTGTAAGTGGCTGCTGAGGCAACACAATTAGTCAATCACAGGGCTATCCGTCTGAAGAGGGATAACCATTTAACACCCCCAGCCGAGGAATCTGGATGGGGAGAAAGGCATCACTCCCTGAGGAATCATTGTCCCCTTAATCATAATTTCTTGCAAGCACCTTTTCTTGGGATGGTTACTGACCCTGAGAAGTCACACTGAATATTCCTGAGCAACCTCCCTTTGCTGAGGTTGTCATCAGCAAGGCAGTATTTGCGATGCAGCATGACACAGTGAAGTTCACCAAAATAATGACACACAGCTAACACAAGTCCAACATTTGAAGTTTTTCCTCTCCCCATGCCTCAAACAGTCAGGGACACATCACTACTTAGTTGCATACACACCTCTTTAAAGCTTAACAAACCCGTTTTCTAGGAAACACAACAAAGTATGCCAGTTCTGAAATGTGGTTGCAATACTTAAGTACCATATACCCTTGTCACTGCATTCTGTACTGGCTCACGGTCACTTAACACAATTGTGGCTAACTGCACAATTCTGAGAGCACAATGACTAATGACTATACTTATCCAAACATGGGCTAAACTCTTGGCTAGGCTTATAATGGCCTCAGGGCCAATAGCCTAGTAACCTCCTATGATATAAGACAACATAATATAGAAACACATAAGGGAATGGAATGATATCTGTTTGTATTTGTAGTTGTGATATCTCGACTATTATTCCTACTTTAATATACAATGAACCAAAGTGAGTATATGTAAGGGAAACTAAAAAAACAGGTACTGGGACCACGATCTTCTCCTCTATAGTGTCAACACCAAAATCATAGGCTAATCTTAGGCTAATTCAAAAATTGACTATATGACCTTTAATATTTGATATTCTGATTTTAGATTAACTGTAGATAGATAAATTAACAGTAAACATTCAATACTAGCTATAGACCTCAGTGGTCATCATGGTTAGATCCTCAGCAGACTGCAGTGCAATCACATAATTAGTAAATTAATAAATCATGGATAGAATCAGCAGGAAATACAGATTTCATTTGGGCAGTCATGCATTTGGCAAGATTCCCACTAACACTGGTGAAACCCAATGTTTCACACTTTTAGAATGCAGTTTATTCACATCTGCAAATTCTTTTAGTTGCAGTGAATAAAACAGATGTTCTTACCTTGATGCACAGTGCATTAAAATCAATGAGGTTCACAGGCCTGCATGAATTTAAAGTACCTTGTGCAAATCAGGATTATGCTGCATTAAGTAATGAGTTGTAGGATATTTGATATAAGCACAAAATATTATTCGGAACGTACTATTAAAAAGTGACAGTATACACGGTCAACACTGAGAAACAATAATTACTGGTGAGATTTCTCAGGCTTCAGTAGTGAGGCAAATTCTGTTTACAGTCCATTTAAGTCATATAGATTGTCATAGTCATTAACCATACTGGCAGATGATTAGCAAATTGTAGTGAAAAAGTGGCAAAATCCAGCAGGTGTTAATACAGCTACCACATGACACAACGGAAATATTTAGAAAAGTCGTGTATCTCATAATATATGACTAGTAAGAATCAATAGTTTTCTTGTTTTGTTTGTTGTATAATCCAAAGGTGCATAACCCATGCTTTGAAAAATTGTCTTGTATTTGCAGTTGGGTCACATATATTACTAAGTCATAGGTGCCCACTAGGCTGTTGATCTGAAAGAATGTTAAACAGTCTAACCTTACATTCCAATGGCAGATTTTAGCCTTTATATTTTGTGTATTAATAAGTCAAAGAAAATTGCACCACAATGCACCATACAAAAGACATTGTTCAATTAAACAAAAATAAAGTAACAGACCAATTTTCACATTAAGCTTCATCATGTTACCACCAGTTTAAAACAACACCATGAAATATAACATTCTTCAGGTCACATAATGAATGACATCACAATTCAAAAACTCAACATTAAAAAATAGTACTAAGCCATATAAAACATGCAATATAGACTACCACAACATTGCTTATTCAAATACTATTTAAAATATAAACAAACAAAAAGAACGCCTTGGACCACGATCTTCTCCTCTATAGTGTCAACACCAAAATCATAGAAAATAAAATACATGCGTTTTCATCCTACATACAGGACTTCATCAGACAACCATTTTTGACTTGAAAAGCCATTTAAATAATCTCTAAGTCACCTGTTTAATTGTTAATCCAATGAAATACATCTCCTTCAATTTAAACTAACAAATCTCCCTTTACATCTCATAAATATTAATGCCTACTCTCTGAAAGTGTCTTGTGCTAAACTTGATCATTCCACATCATTTATTTATATAGATAACTTAAATTAAAATACATAAATGTTTTATAGTAATTTATTAGTAAATTATTTATGAATGTTTATGTATTTTAATGGTTTTAAATGGTTGTCTGATGAAGTCCTGTATGTAGGATGAAAACGCATGTATTTTATTTTTCCTTGGTGAATGAATAATTTTCTTGGCTCTGTGATTTTGGTGGTGACAACTATAGAGGAGAAGACCGTTGTTGCGTTGTTGTTTTTTTTTAGAACTGCCGTTCTGCTGAACTATTTAAAATATATTTAATATTTCAGTGAATATTTTTTCAAAATAGATTTCATTGGATCACAATCAATTACTTCTAGATATTTATGTGCTGCTACATTTAATATCCATCTAGTTTCTAAGGTCTTCACGTGGTTTCTTAAGAGGTAAAATCATCACAAAAATCAGTCAGAGTAACAGTCAATACAGTATCAACTGTTTTTAACCTGAAGGCTCTTAACAACTGTCATTTGACTATATTATCAAAGATATGTCTTGGGTGCATGTTAGCAAACTATAAATACGAGTCCTTTCATAATTCATTGTTATATAATGCATTTAATTGTGTGGTGGTGACATCAGTGAAACATGACATATATCCTCATATAAATTCTAAACCAACAGAATTAGGTGTTACAGTGAATAGGGATCTGAAATCTAATGTTACTAAATAAATAATCTGTAATAGTATAAGCAATGTGTCTTTTATATAAACTATTCAAAATATGTTCAGCGCCAATTGGAAACCCTTTCAATTTATAGAACCTTTCTTAAAAACTTTTCTAAACTAATAGAAATGGATTCTGTGATCCAACCACAACCAGAGACTATTGATCTCAGTGGTAGATGTCTGTCAACTTTCTGCTACTTTGGTAGACCACAAATCTCAGGTATAAATGACTTAGTTATATCAATGTGAGAAAACCAGATGTAGTGGTCCATGAAAGGAAGACAAAAGTAGCACTGATTATTGAAACTGCTATATCCAGTGACTACAATATCTTACATACAGAAACACAAGTGTCATAAAATATCAGGATTTGCAGGCAGAAACAAGGGTGATGTGGAAGGAGGATACCCAGACAGTTCTAATACTAGTAGGAGCAAAGCATCTTAAAAAAAGAATTTACAGTCATACTTGGATATGTTACTGATACATGTAACTACATGAATTGCAGAAACAGCCCTTACTGGGCACATTGCAGGTGCTGCGAAGAACACTTCTGGTTAACGCATCAAAGATTGAAACAATACTAATTTCATGAACTTGAACCATATTTTGGTTTGGGAATGGGGTCCATTCCTGTCATGGTATTAGAAACCCAAAATGAATTGGAGAAATTAAAGAGAGACAAACAAAATCAAATAATTCAGTAGATAAAACACCACTCGTATGCAAATCATATAACGTGATTTTAAAATAGCAATTAATTTTGTGATTTTAAATTTACAGATAGGTTTATACACAGCATTATCAGCTACTAAATTGTTCATGAATATATGATATAATCACTTCTATCAAACAATACAATACCTCCACCTTAGTCTGCTGTTTTTATTTCAATATTTAAGTTGTGTATTAGTACTACTTTTTTAATGAGTTTTTGAATGAAGATATTATTGGGCATATGACCTGAAGTAAAATTTGTAACTTTTAGTACAGAGCATCACTTTATTCTGTGGCTTCTTTTACTTGTTGTGTAGAAATACCCCAGAAACAGGCAGAAGGACCTGTTGGTGGCATTTACATGTTGCCCCTATCCATGAGGGGCAAGGGTACTATAGTATTATTCCCTGTATAAATAACTAAAATGCTGCAGTTTGCCAGTTAGTTTTTATGTATTATGTGAAGTCCTGCAGTAGTTAAAGTGGCCATCTTTTTATTCAAATTGTACTTTCACATAATATGTACTTGTAATGAAAGGCAGAACAGCATTTGGTAGTAGCAGACCTATTTAACATGTTAGGACATCTGTAATACTGTAAGAACCCAGAGGCCACATTACTGTGTACTGCCGCTGTGATTTAAGTAAGGTCACCAAGTGGATAACGTAGCAGGTTCACAGCACAGGGTCATTAATGGGAGCACCTCAGTAGCTTTCATTATCTTTAAATGGCAAACAGTCACTATTAGTCCAACACTCGTATACAGTGAAACCGAAGACGAATGGCAGTGAGGTGACAATGATCTAAAAGGTAACACACAGGCTTAGACATCAATGAGCGAGTTAGACTGCTCTCCTAGAGTGATGTTTGCAGGTTTCATGCAATGACCTTCAAAGGATAAAAAGTGTAATAATCTCAGACAACCCTAACAACCAAAAAAGGAAGGAAAGAACACAAAATGCTGCAAACACAGCTAGGTTTTCTCTCACGTTAAAGATACATATGAACAGAACTGACATAAGAATATGTTCACTTAGCTGTGTTTGCTCCTTTGTTGAAGGCACGTGGTTTGTGTTAATACAAAACAGAAAGGGTACATTTATCATGGTTATATAACATTCTGTTAAGTAAATGCCTGGTTGACTATCAAATATTTTGTTTTTTTGCATTTTTGAAAAGATCTATTTTCCAGAACCATGTCTGTCTAAAATGACAGAAGGTAGAAGTAACTACACATTGTTGGAATGAGGATATATTCTGGAAGGTGGTGCACAATTAGAAAAATACTGGCTATACTGCAAGAGCTGGACTCAATATAAGGACTTTAACAACTATAGCATCTTGATTCATACAAACACTGCAAAAGTTACACCATCACAGCCGAAGTCAGAGGTTATCTGAGTTGCATCAGTGCTAGCTCCTATGAGTATTGTACAAGTGTCGTTGATCACATGACCACTGTACCAGTGAACGTACCAGCATTCCAGCTCATGCAAGAACTAATCAGTATAAGTGCTATAGCTTTTCTGAAAACTGCAACAGTATTACTGTCACAGATTAAATTAATAGTTTACCAGCATCAGGATCACAGCTCATGTGACTACTAAACCAGAATCAGTATCACGTCTGTGAGAAATGAATCAAAACCATTTCCACAGCCCATGTCAGCAGTGCACTAGTATCAGTGCTACAACTCATGTGAATGCTAAACATTATCAGCGTCACAGATTTTGTGAGAATTGTGTAAGTGCCATTGTCCGAGTTCATTTGAGTACTGCACCACAGTTAGTGTCAGTGTCACATTTCATCTGAGTACTGCACTAGTATTAGTATCAATGTCACAGTTCATCTGAGTACTGCACCAGTATTAGTACCAGTGCCACAGTTCATCTGAGTATTGCAGCAGTGTTAGTGTCAGTGTCACATTTCATTTGAGTACTGCACCAGGACTAGTATCAGTGTCACACACTGAATACCGCAGTAGTATTAGTATTGGTGTCACAGTTCATTTGGGTACTGCAGCAATATTAGTATCAGTGTCACAGTTCATGTGAATACTGCGCCAGTATTGGTTACAGCTCATGTAAGTAATGCAGCAGTTTCAGCAACATTGCTCGTGTAAGTATTGAACCAATGTCAGTGTCAACATTTTTGGGAGAGCTGCATTAGCACAAAAGAGAGTTTATGTGAGTAATACACAGATACAAATAGAATAACTGCAGCATGTATGATTAATGCGTCACTTATCACTTACAAAAGGTGACCTGTTTCTGGCATACAAGGCATCCTTTGTTTCAATACAGATGGATTTAATGCACATCAGAAAATCAAATGGCATCCAAAATAACTGGTCCAGAGATCTAAACCTCTTCTGCAGCATCAACAGAATAGTTTGGAAGTGCAGGTATATCTTGCAGAGGATACAACTGCTCTGAAACAGACTTCCCATCCACATAAAATAAAGCTCATCCCTGTACATATTCAAGCACAAATTAGATCTATGGATATGAAACAGAAAACTTAACCAGGACCGCCACCTGTACTACTAATGGACAAAGGCAGCTGGTAAATCTTTATCCCATGCAAGGGACACCTCAAATTGTCTATGGTAGAATCACAGTTATTCTCACTAGGGATAATATATATTTATCAACCATGGGATGAGTAAGGCCTATCTGACACTGAATGGGATAGTTTAATTCCATCACCAAAAGGGAAACTGGCTAGGCTTAAAATATCTCACAATGGTAGCTAGCCTAGTACTTACCTATGAACGTATGATCCTATCAGTGCTGTAGCCAAAGTCAGAATGTCACTAATACTACTGTTACTGTGCCAGTATCTATATCAGTGTTACATTTCCTAAGAATACTCGACAAGTACTGAATTAACAGCCTGGGTGAGCACTGAACCAATATGACTATCAAAGCTTCTGAAGGAAAGTGAATTTGTACTGGTATGAATACTCATCTGAGTAGCACCACTCAGTCTTACAGCTCATTTGAGAATTCCATTCAGTGCTGGTGTCATATTTTATGTGAGTAGCACAACTCACAACTCGTGTGAGAATATCAGTACCATTATCACAGTACATGTGCCAGCATTACAGCTCACATCAGCATGGGACCAGTGTCACTAGCATTATCATGCGAGTCCAGAAACAAAACTGTTGGCAAATGCGCACCATACTAGTGTCATAGCACATATAAATAATACACCAATAGCAGTACAAGAATTAAAGATCATGTGAGTACTGCATAAGTATCACTATCACAGGTCAAGTGAGTAGCGAAATAGTATAGTGCTAAAGCTGTTATAAGGAGGACACCAGTGCTAGTGTACTATCAGAGCTGACATTAGTAGCATCAGTATTATTACCAGTGTCATCTCAGCTCATGCAATTAGTGCAGCATTATCTGTATCATAGCTCAGGTGAGTACTGATCCAATTTTATGAGAAGTGCATCTGTAGTAGTACAGTGTTAGTATTAGTTTAGCAGCTTGTACAGCTATCACCAGTATCAGTACTAGTACCAGAGTTCATGTGAGTACTGATCCACTATCAGTGACACAGCTCATATGAGTACTGTACCTATAGCAGCATCACAATGATTGTGAGTACTACCAGTATCACTGCCAAAGTATGGACAAGATCAGGTCAGTTTCAGTGCCACAGCTCCCATAAGTAGTGCAATAATGTCATCATAAAGGTTACCACTCAAGTGAGCACTGTAGCCACATCAGAGTTCATATGTGAGCTGCCTATCATAGCTTTGTGAGTATTAAATCAGTAAGTGTCACAACTCACAAGAATGTTGCATTTATATTAGTATCACAAGCCATGTAAATGTTGTATTTGTATTAGTGTCACTGTTTATGTGATTACCTCATGAAAATCAGTGCTCAGCCCATGTGAACAGTGCATCGCTAGCAATGTAAAATCTCACATCATTACTGCATTAAAATTATAGCTCACGTGAGTTCCATCTCAGTTGTGGTGTCAAATTTATCTGAGAACGGCATTAGTACCTAAGTCACTTGAGAAGTGCATTTGCATTACTATTACAAATCTTATGATTAGTGCATCAATGGCTGTGCCTCATTTATCTATGAACTGCATTAGTGACAGTAGTGCAGATCAAGTGAACATAGCATCATTGCCAGTGTCCTGTCTACCTGCCTACCTGGATATTGTATCCGTGTCAATATCACAAATTGTGTATGTTTGTGACAGTACTATTGTTAAAGATGAACTGAGGACTTTGTCGGTGCAAGTCCCACAGCTACTGCAAATATTATTGACCATTCTGTTAGACCATTGCATTGGCAGAAATGTTACAGCTTGTCAAAGCTTCAAAATCACTTTACAAGATGTAAGTAGATTAATGCTATCAGTGTCAGAAACGAGCATTATTTAGAGGCCATAAAACCAAATGTATTGACCCTTGACAGATCAATGCCAGATCATTAGTATGAATATCCTATGTCTGCTATCAGACAAGCATAATGCCCATTCATTACACTTCAGATAATAACCGACCATAGCACTGAAATTATGGCTTGGATAGGCGACTGCAAACAAGCAGAGATAGAAAGACTTACTCCTGATGCTTGTACTGATGTGGGGTACATTACGTTGATGTTTTTGGGTATGATAGGAGGGACGTTTATAGTGGGCATCACGAGAATTAGGGAGAGTAAATCTGGATTCTGGTGTTACAGGTGGCTGTATACCAGGGATAAATAATGCCGAGGGGTTTCAGTTATTTTTGGTATTGTGCTGAGTATGGCTGAAAGTATAAAATGCATCATGAGGCTCTAGAAGTATCTGTATGTGGTTAGGAAGAGAATGGTTCTGGAGAGCAATATGTTTAACAATATGAGGGTGAACTCTGAGTTTTACTAGCAGTAAAGGGGTGGGAACACAGCCTGCATGTAATACTTTGAGTTTTTTGTCAATTATCAGCCATTGGCAATGTGTCAACAACCTGTAGATCATTATTTTGATGAAAAAAAAACAAGTATTTAAAAAACGTAGAAGTACAGTAGGCCCTGAACATATACTAGAGTAGTGCTGACTCCTGTGACCCCAATCATGCACGTACCGAATCAGGCAGAGGTCACGTTACAATAGATAAGCCATTAAGGGGCAACTCGTTGATTCCTACTTTTCAACAGACCTCCTGGACAAAAAAAAACAGAAAGCATGACATCTGAATTCTCAGAAATGTGAATTTAAAAAGAAAATACCAGCATTTTGTTAGTGGAGAGAAGCCATAGAACACTCTCTCACAATCAATGAAGGCGCTACAATAGTGTATCACAACTCATCAGGAAGAGTGGTCCACAGAAGGACTTACTGATTACCAATGTCCATATCCATGCTTATGATACATATCATACAAAAGTGCATCAGCTATATCTCCAATCATGCAGTTACCATCTCAGATATATTATCACACTTCATAAAACTGCTGCAACAAGTCCATTTATACAGTCCATGTGCAGTAGTCCATGTAAGCAGTTTATAAAAAGGGGCTATAGTCAATGCACTGCACCAATATTGCAGCATGTACAGTATATGTAGGAAAATGCCTCTCTGTCCAATAAAGCTCTGTTTTAGTGCTGTGTAAGCATTACAATAAAAAGAAATAATGCACCTGTAATAGTATAACAGCCTGTGTCAGTAATGTGCCATTTTTAGAGTCAGAGACTACATTTAGTGTTATAATATCAGTATCAGAGTCTTTACCAGCAGCGGCACCTGCAAGCATACTACAATGGAAATTAATTATTGTGAAGCAAGTGGCACAAGATGGCCTCGCCTTTAAAGCATAGAAAAAATAATAATAATAGTAATAATAGTAATAAAAATGGAAGGAAAGGATCACTGACTAGTGCATTCATTGGCTCCTGGGTACCTAGAATACCTCTTTGGATTGGGACCCTTTCAATACTGTCCGGATTACCACAGCACAAACATTTTAAAACACTGAGTCGACACAGTCTTGCACAGATTTGCTAACACCAAGGTTCAGGATGTGAGCATTTTTTTTTTCTTAAACCAAGCTAGTTTCGTACTTCTGGCATAAACCTTTTGTTGCTTGCATCTTATCATAAAACAATATTTAATGCTTCACTTATTCTGTTTTAGAGAACACACGTTACATTAAATTTACCTGTATGCGTTTTCTGGACTGCATACATTGAAATTCTATGCTGCACAGAAAGTGAATTCTCCAGGAAAAAGAAATGAGAGAGATTTTAAAAATATGGTTAACAGCAGAGCGGTGTTTTACCCCTCCTCTTAGATGCTTTCATTATTAAGAAGCAATAGCCCCTGAAGCTTTGTTAATATAGCAAACCACATTATGAATGAATGTCTATGAAGTTCAACATTAACTTACAAAGGTGCCTGCCAGCTCCGAGATGATTGTTGCTTTGTCTGCAGGAAACATTCATGCAGGTCTCGAGAAATGAAAATGAAATGGGTTCTTTATCATACTGTTAAGAAGAGGGCTTACATTTTGAAAAGAGAATGCGTTAGAATGTTAATTTGTTTTAAATGAGATTTTGTGATTTTGCAAATTGTAAGTCCTAACATCTATCAGCAGAAAGCAAATACACTGGTCTTTTCAATTTTGCATGAAAACATGACAATATAGAAGTGGTACAACGCTTTCATGTTTGCAGAGTTCCTGTACATATAGTTCCCAAAGAAAGTATCAAATTCATTTATTTACTGAAAGTTAATGATTGGTCTTACATAGTAGAGTTAATACCATTTCCGCTGGGGAAGATGCCCATTTTTCTGTCCATTTCAGTGCACGTACACTTGCATGTATTTTAATAAAGTAATATTTTAGCTCTACCTTCTTTTGTTTTGTTTTTGCTTTATTTTTTCTCCCCTTCTTTTCATACAGCCATCCCAGTGCCCCATGTCCTTGTCTCGTCTGCCAGCACTCTAATCTTCCCCCAGTCCAATATCTGCAATGTTTGCCACTGCCAATTATCCTAAGGGTGTCCTGAGGGGTCCATCCTGTCAAACATCCATCCAGGTTTTTTTTTTATTTTACGTTTTATAGCCTACCCCTTCCCTTGTTTCTCTAACCCACTGCCACAAATGTAGTGGTATGCCCAAGGGATGGGCGTGGAGCAGAGACGTGGTATATCACCCAGCTTCTGTAGTAGCTCAGTGACATCTACACCCTATTTCCCTCATATGGACACACTTTCAGACCACCTTCTGTAGCCTCCACCACAGATCAATGCAGGAGATGGCCATGAGCCCTCTCACCCTTCCCTGCCACTACAACAGTAGCCTTAGCCACTTAATCAAACCCACAGCATCTGAGACATAGTCGGGGCTTTATTCCTCTATGCCACAAGAGCACCATAGCTGTACCTTCTGTTTTCTGTGTAGATGATGATCTCCTTCCCATTTTGCTTGGGTTCTACTCAACCCCCTATACATGATCATTGTAGCTTTGAACTAAAAATACACACACACTACATTTACATGAATTTTTTTTTATATCATATACTTGCAATTCTGATGCCTTAATAAACAATTGTTCATAATGTACTTACGCTGTTCAAAGGCAGCACAAAACTTAATGTGCAAGGCTGCTTAAAGTATGAAATGAAGTAGACTTTGTAGCAGATCAGACTTACTAGAAGATGGAATTGGGGGACAAAAGAAGTAAGGGGATTTGTAGATAGAAGATAAAGGAGTCCAAAGAAGGTCAGAATATTAGCAATAAAATACTGAGTGACGGTTTCACATCAGAGGATGATGTGTGTGTGTGAAGTTAATAATGAAGCAGATGGGAAATAGGAGGACACCATTAGTAGTCTGGACAGCATGCCAGTAAGACAGGCAATGGACGATAACCAAATACAGTACAAGGAGTAAAGTGACACAGTAAGATGAAAGGAGGACCCAAGTAAGTGTCAAGGAGAAAAGGACACTCAGTGTAGTGAGTGAGTGTGTGTGTGTGTGTGTGTGTGAGTGTGTGTGTGAGAGTGTGTGTGTGTGTGTGTGTGTGTGTGTGTGTGTGTGTGTTGTAAAAGTGCTGGTGCTGAGATGTATTATTTTAACTGTACAAGATGATAGATCCTGTAGAATATTTGCAATCATGATATGGAACACCAGAGTAAAGGGTTGTGCATAACTTGCTCAGAGTAATTAACCTAAGCAGCATATTTTGAAGAGGTGGAATAAATCCCACACAGACACATGAAGAGAATGCATGCTGTACACAGGCAGTAACCAGAGGTTAGTCCTGGACCCGGCAACTTGGACATAACAGCACTAATCACTGCACCATCACATAGCATTAAAATACACAAGAATGTGCGGGGATTATGCGAATTTCTGAGTGAGCATGAATTAGATCAACCAAGGCAGAAATGCTACAAAACAGAAATTTAACACTTGCAGCACATAGAAATGTAAAAGCAAACATAAATATAATGGTGGGTTGCAATCATTGTTGGAGAATTCTGTTACTTCATATTCAGGAGGGTGAGCATGGATGTTCATCTTTGCTGAAGTATGTCAGATCTCCCAATGTCCCTAGTAAATTAATCCCAAATTTAGGAGTCAGCAAATGAAATAATGTATCCTATGTGATCTGGCTTGTGGGAACACATGATATAGCAGCTCATACAGTTGTCGGACAAAGTAGGGAGCAGTGCAGATGAATGAGGTTTTCAGGAAGATTACTCATCCCAAATGATGGAAACTGTAAATGCTGGGATTCAGGAGCACAGATTAGCACTCCTGACATATTTTCCCCCACATAATCCAATAACGTCTACTTTCATTGTACAGAGTAAGAATTATTCAAAACTGCAGGTTCTAGGGAAGAAGCGGACAAGGTATGAATGGTTGTTTGGAAAAATGAAACATCAAAAATGCTATCATTAAATCAAAAGACCATGTGAAACTAACTGAATTTTTGCACGTACTTGAATGAACTAATTTTACAAAAGAGATGACAGATAACAATAGGTCACAGAGATGAATAAAAGGAGGGTGGTTCCTGGAAGTCACAATACAGCATTATTTTACTAAAGGAGTTATGGATGAAATGAGAAGCTTTTCTGAAGTGACTTTCGGATGAATGACAGCAAATGGCTTTAGAAATGCATGCAATAAGCAGCTTTCGAGAGATGTCATGAGGGAGATGGCTATAAAACAAATAGGACCATGGCTTATGTAATACATAAAGTGTACAAAGTATGGGTCATATAGCCCTCATTTTTCTTTTCAGAAGTTAATTTATGTTTAGTTATCCACCATCTGGCTTACTGTTTTCCACTGCACATGCTTGCATGCCTCCCAATACAAAGACAGTACTTTGAATTACACATGTGATGCATGATATGTTTAATTAAATTAACAATAGGACTACAGATATGGTACAACACAAGAAAAAAATGCAAACACAGAAAATTAAGGCACTTCTATTTTCTTTCAAATATGATATATAATCCTTACGGAAAGGAGTTTAATCGTGTGTACAAGTGTATCATGTAATGAGAAGGTGATCAGTTTTCCGTGTGATGATATACTCTCCCATTCAGAGAGATGCATCACATCTCTTCCACATTACAGTTTTCAAATCTGGTAAAAAAACAAACAAGTGAAATGGCTGTATTCTCCTCGTAAAAAGTTTTATTATGTGAGTGCTTTCGTTTAGATCCGTTTCCAAATTTCTTCAGACAATTCTTCTATGTGTGCCGTAGTTTTTATCCACATTCTAATAAAAACGCCATCAACTCAATCAACACATTAAGAATGCAATTAATAAAATATTAAAGCTACACATCCTAAAATATGTTCACATTACAAATCTGTGAATTAATAAATTCTAGTTATTTCAATATTATTAAGACCATATAAAAATCATTAAGTATATGAGTTTCCTTACTATGATTTAAAACCATGGTTGTCTAAGAAACATTTAAAAACCAACCAGATTCATGTCCTCAAGCTTTTATAGGTGAAATAACAGTTTTCAAATCTCTTAGTAAGGAAGAACATTTTTTATAACCTTAATCAATAAAGTCATCATTCTTTTCCTGTACAGGGATGGGGAGCCACCTAAGCCCACTAATTAAAAATGCTGCACAGCTCATAGTTCACGGATATCCACCTCTCACTAAGATGCAGCTCATTTACTGTCAGAAGATAAGTACTTCAGTAATCGACTCTGGTGTAACTACAGGAAGTTGTAACATTCTTACAAACACTCATTGGGATGCGTGTGCCCCTTCCATCTGTAGCTCTCAGCTACTTTAATTACACACAGGGAGACTCTGAAATGCACATGGCAGTATGTCACCAGTCCATATCAGATAAGAATAATATGAAAGGAGTTTCAGATAAGAGCTATTTGAAATAAATCACAAGTGTCACAATCATATCTAGTGCTCCTCAGACTATGCCTATCAAGTGGGATAAACTGATCAATAATCAATTCCCTCTGCAGGACACTATGAATGACTAAATCAATATGCTAGGCATGCAAGGCATCATTCTGATATTTTTATGATGCACCATCCCAAATCTTCTAACTTAAATAAAGGCTGAGTTCCATTATAGGCCAAGAACTGGTACTCACTTGGTAGTTTTCTGATAAATTGTTCATAAAACTGAGCCATGATGCGGTTAGGGCCATTTTACCTTGATATGTGGAATAATGGAAAGGAACTAAAAATCAGAAGGGTGTTCTGGTTAGTCCCACAAAGCTGCTTCTCCCAATTCATCAGTCTTTTTTATCTATTGTAAGCATATTTTGTCAGAACCGCCTTGTATTACTCTCTCCAGAAATGCATTGCATGTTCCAGCTACCTTAATTGTGAAGTAATATATACAGATACAGTTGCTGTATTTACACCTTCAGATATCACTTGTGATCACTTCTTGTCCTGTTCCTGTTCTCTTTCACACTACACTGAAATATTATGAAATGATGTGTTTATGTCACATCCTTCGACTCCCGTGTATTCTAAGAATATAAAGTTCTGATTATGAACCTTTTTTCACACTCTCTTCTTCTATCACTTAACTTCTTCTTTGCATCTAGTATCACCTTAACCAATTTGATATTCCTCTCCCAGAATGTTTTCTAGAAATAAACATAAAATTCCAGATGAGGCCTTATAATTGCCATGCATTATGGAAAGATGACGTCTGCATCTCTAGAGTTCATACCAAAGCAAAATATCAGTATTATGTCAGCTTTGACCACTGCCCTCTCACAATGTACAGCATGGTACAGCCTTGTAATGATTATACCTCCCAAATATTTTCCGTCTGTATCCTATGAGCATTTCCCAACACACATAACTGCTTAATTGCTTACATTATGAAACCTCACATCACATACCCTTGGATTGCAAAATGCTCAGTCCACAAATCTTGAAGTTGCCTGCAACATTACATTTAATGAGAGTTCAAAATACCACCCATGTGGGGAAAAAGCCCTTTACACCCTTTGATCTTACAGATATATGCATATGTGTGTGTGCGTTTGTATATATATATATATATATATATATATATATATATATATATATATATATATATATACACAATGTGTGTGTGTGTGTATATATATATATATATATATATATATATATATATATATATATATATATATATATATATATATATATATATATATATGTATGTAAGGTTTCACTTTAGAAGCTCGAGATACTGAAATGTCAAATTTCAGTATCTCAAGACCAGAAGAGCAAAACTGCAGTTGCATGAAACTGCATACTGTCAAATGTTAGTTTGCCAGTAGTAGGTGTGGTGTGTGCTGTTTTGCTTGTATGCTGCCACTTTAAGGTGTAGGGGTGTTTGGGTAGGAAATATGGTGGCCAATGTGTGGTTGTGTCTGCATATTCAAGTAGGTTTGCAGTTTGTTAGGGTTTTGTTTTAGAAGTCAGGTAGGGTAGGTAAGTGAGAGTGTGTGCATGTATGTGATGATAGTGGTGTGTTTTGTATGTGTATAGTGTATGTGTTTCTCATGAGATAGGTATAACAGTGTGCAATGGGGGAGTAGGGACCGTTAACATTAGGTTTGCTTATTTTTTGTGTTAGTGCGACCTCAGAGTTGGCATATATAAGCAACGGGGGTGTGGAGGACACAGTCCCCCGCATGGGGGGATGCAGGGTGGCTTGCCTCCCTGCTTAAAGTTCAGTAGTGTTGTGTGCTTTTATTTTATGTTTTTGTGCATTTATGTGGGGGTTGTGTATTCTTTTAGGTTTGTAGTTTTTGATATTTTAAATGCTGCTGTTCTAGTGTTTCATTTCTTTGTAGCTTCGTTGTTGTGGTCTCGAGATACTAAAATTTGACATTTCAGTATTTTGTGCTTCCAAAGTGTATCTATAGATATATATTTTTATGTGTGTGTGTGTACCTATATATATATATATATATATATATATATATATATATATATATATATATATATATATATGTATATGTGTGCGTGTGTGTGTTTGTGTCTGTGGTGTGTGTGTATACACACCAAATCCATGGTTACACACCATTGAAAAAGGAGATAAGCTCCAAAACAGTGCACAACCATGTCAAGCAATCACTTTGCTTTACTCTTTACAGGAATGAACAAGTGATTTTCATGATATACTAAACTGTGGACATGTAGGGAAGCACTTGTGTTTTTCCCAAGTTCTCCTGCACTGACACATAAGATGCTCCAGTTATGACCAACTTCACTGGCCATGAGTTGTCTACTATGTCTGCCTCTTTTCAGGTACTAAATTCCATGATAATTTCATTTTATTTATAACCTCAGAGATTTTAGATTGCATATGAATCTTAGGAGACACAGTGTCAAAGGTGTTAATGAAATCTCGGTACACAATAGACAAAAATATCCTTTGGACATCAGGGTCAATGACCTAGCTTAAGAAATGGATCAGTGTCATACAGGATAATTTAATAAAGATGTTTATTAGAAAAAGAAATGGATCAGATTAGAACAAAAATTCTGTCATGGGAATTCATCTGCAGTAGGTGCTGCGGTAGTGTTGTCGCCTCACAGTAAGACATTGTCCTGTTCGATTCTCAGCTAAAGCGTCTTCTGTGTGGAGACATGAGTGAATGGGTGTACCTTCGTTGAAGGTTGTACATCAGGGCTGGCAACTCGGTACGTAAAAATCTACTGCCAATCATTAGTGGACTGTTCCACTGTGGCGACCCCTAACCGGGAAATGCCAAAAGATACAACAACATCATTCAGTAACTCCATAAAATGAGGTCACAAAATTCTCGATAACCTTTCATGGTATGTAGGGTATGCTGAGTAATGTGTCATTACCTGTTTCTTTCTGGAACCCTCATTTGTGGAAGATGATGACAATTGCTAAATTGCAGTCCTTGATGACATCACTTCATAATGCAATTTTATCATTAGCACTGCCAACCAGTGACTATTTCATTCAACACTAGGACTGGTAGGAGTATTAGCTCATCTGGTACTGTAATGTATTTCAGAGAGGTTTCTTATTTTCTTACTACTCCATCTCCTTGATTATGTTTATGTCTTTTATCTGTCCTAATGCTATCCCCCTCTTCCTACTCTGTCACTTTTGTTTTACAGGTGACAGTTTCACAGCTAATTACTAGGCATGCAGTCCAGGAGACTGTTAAGGAGCCAAGCCCAAATTTCCAATTGTTGTTATGCAGTACCTGGTTAAGGGACTTGGTCAAGGTCACTCAGGAGGTACATGAAGGTAGAAAGATTCAAACCCTGTACCCTTGGCCTAGGAAGCAGCTCATTACCAGATCAGAGCTTTCATCATCTGTGCTAAGTTATTGACTGTAGGTTGATTGGATTTACATTCATATTTCACTCAACAGAGCTATCCCAGTTAACCAAAGCCTGGCAAATGGACACTGTCCCACAAGTAGTTCATATACCTGTGGATGCTGAGTTTTGTGGCAGGCACACACTGGCCAGAAAAGACACAAACCCCTTCTGCTCTCAGTATGGGTCCTAGCACAGGTCGGATCCTCAATGCACTTATTATCTGCAAACACTCGTGCACATTTTTGACATCAGTCAATGTGACCAAGTCATCTAGAGCCAGTCATTACAATACTGAGGCGGGGATACTGGACACCACTATTGATGCCTAAAGGTGTTGGTCTACACAACTGTTCCCTTAAGAGACACCAACAAGTCTCTGCTGTACTGCCCATGACTCCATTTATTTATTTATTTTTGGGTGAGTTTGAGGTGAAAACAGACAGCATGTTCTTGTCTGGTGGGAGGAATCCCACAGAGACACTGGAAAAGCATGTAAACTCCACACAGGTATTGGCAGGAGGTCAGGATCAAACAATGAACTTTTTGTATGGGAGGCAACAATCTTAGCCATTATGACTTAACTATTCATTTAATATTTTAATGTTATTTCACCTCATTGAACACATCCTCCCACAATCAGAAACTCATCCTGAGGCAATGTTCTTCTTGAATCTGTTTACATAACTGCAATGATTATTTAATGAACACATTGCAAATAATATGTTATGCATGTGATAACATCTTCACTGATTGTATCAGCTTGTGAAGATATATTCTTACTATTGCAAATTGCATTCACCTGGCCATGTAGTTACTGCCTTTTGCATATCATAAGTGATGGCACATACCATATAAAATGATCCTCATGACATCTCTGTGTTAAATGACCTGTCCAGACTATTTTGGTAAGGAAATACAGTCGGACAAGTAAATCAATAAATAAATGTTTCTTATGCTCAGATTTTATTCCTCTAGTCAGTTCATTCTGTAATCCTACTCAGTCTGGCTAGACATTATTGTTTCTCATGGCACGTATTTCTCATGTCTACTTATTTCACTATAGCTCCTCCTACCTCTTCCCCTTTGCCCTTGTCTGCATAAACTTTCCACACTATCTTTTTACAACAGTTCTCACTCATTCTCTAACTCTGATTATTATTTCACGATTTTCCCTTCCTCCAAACACTTCCTATTGCATTTCAAGTACTTTATCAGCAGAGTGAGGACTATATTTCTAAACTCCTACACCACTCAGCCTAGCTGTCCTTCTTACCGATGGTCTGAGAAACACGAGTTTCCCAACTCCATTCCACTTGCATTCAAATAAGCATGTCTGTAAAGATTACCTTACCTCACTGTGTCTATAAGCACGCCTGTAAAGATTACCTTACCTCACTGTGTCTATAAGCACGCCTGTAAAGAGTACCTTACCTCACTGTGTCTATAAGCACGTCTGTAAAGATTACCTTACCTCACTATGTCTATAAGCACGTCTGTAAAGAATACCTTACCTCACTGTGTCTATAAGCACGCCTGTAAAGATTACCTTACCTCACTGTGTCTATAAGCACGCCTGTAAAGATTACCTTACCTCACTGTGTCTATAAGCACGCCTGTAAAGATTACCTTACCTCACTGTGTCTATAAGCACGCCTGTAAAGATTACCTTACCTCACTGTGTCTATAAGCACGCCTGTAAAGATTACCTTACCTCACTGTGTCTATAAGCACGCCTGTAAAGATTACCTTACCTCACTGTGTCTATAAGCACGTCTGTAAAGAGTACCTTACCTCACTGTGTCTATAAGCACGTCTGTAAAGAGTACCTTACCTCACTGTGTCTATAAGCACTTCTGTAAAGATTACCTTACCTCACTGTGTCTATAAGCACGCCTGTAAAGATTACCTTACCTCACTGTGTCTATAAGCACGCCTGTAAAGAGTACCTTACCTCACTGTGTCTATAAGCATGCCTGTAAAGAGTACCTTACCTCACTTTGTCTATAAGCACGCCTGTAAAGATTACCTTACCTCACTGTGTCTATAAGCACGCCTGTAAAGATTACCATACCTCACTGTGTCTATAAGCACGCCTGTAAAGATTACCTTACCTCACTGTGTCTATAAGCATGCCTGTAAAGATTACCTTACCTCACTGCGTCTATAAGCACGCCTGTAAAGAGTACCTTACCTCACTGTGTCTATAAACACGCCTGTAAAGATTACCTTACCTCACTGTGTCTATAAGCACGCCTGTAAAGAGTACCTTACCTCACTGTGTCTATAAGCACGCCTGTAATGATTACCTTACCTCACTGTGTCTATAAGCACGCCTGTAAAGAGTACCTTACCTCACTGTGTCTATAAGCACGCCTGTAAAGAGTACCTTACCTCACTGTGTCTATAAGCATGCCTGTAAAGAGTACCTTACCTCACTGTGTCTATAAGCACGTCTGTAAAGAGTACCTTACCTCACTGTGTCTATAAGCACGCCTGTAAAGATTACCTTACCTCACTGTGTCTATAAGCACGCCTGTAAAGATTACCTTACCTCACTGTGTCAGTACTCACCACCTCTGCTCGTATGAAGCTTCTCACTTGATTTCTGCCATTTCACTCTTCATCCTTTTTATAGCTAAAGTCGACATTTTTTAGTTTGCTGCAGGACAATTGTTATCTCCAGTTGAAGTGCCTGTTCTTGACATTGTCCATTTTGTGAGTGTTTTATTACACACTCTTGCATTTAGAGGTAAATATAGTGTTACTTGTGTTTCCATCATCATCATCCTCATTTCTTCATCACTGACCAACCCCCAACATGCATGTGTCTCGTGCATCTCTTCTTACCGCTGGTACTCCCCTTTTCTGTCATTCCCCAACACTAGGAATCCAGGGATCACAGCACATGACCCCTGTATGCTGCAGCCCACATTTCTGCTATGAGTAACATGTCACTCCATTCGGAAGCACCAGAGACAGCTGGGTCATTTAATTACCTATGTTTGAGGCACTCGATACCTTCAGTCTCTTCTGCTTTGAAACTGCCTGTTCTCCATATGTAATCTCCCAACTTGTGCTTCTCTACTCACGTCTAATACAGTTTTTTCTCTCTTTTCTGTTTCCAGATTAAAGGCAGTTTTAATGCAATCATTTAGACTCTCTTTCATCACTACACTTTTATGTGTAGGGAATTCCTCAGCGTATCATTCCAGATTATCCCAGCCATATCACATGAACAGTTTACCTTCACGAATAACTCTTTACCTCTAATTCTAATCACTTGTTCTGTCCTTCCTACTGCTATAAGCACATTGGCACACAGCAGCATCTGTCAGTAGTCTACAGAATTGTCGCTGCAGATCTGTTTCAGCTGACAGGTTATTTGTCTCCATATGTAAAAGCATGCAGCTTATTTTTGGTCTGAATTATTGCCTTTGGCAAAGACTGACTTGTTATGTCTTTTGTCAACTACACCTCTTTTGGCATCTACACAGGGGTTATGTTCTTTCTATTCTGAATCTTATTTAATTTATCTTTGACAGAAACTTTCATCAGACTGCTGAGTCGTAACACTTTTCATCTTTTACTTTAGCTGTTAACCCGTTCTCACTTCTGGATCATCCATACAGTTAATGTTCCACACCAGTTAACACAAAATTGTACATCACAGTATGTTTTATCAAATTCCTTAATTGTTAAAGTTCCATTTACCTGCCTTCTGTCTTCCCATACCTAGCCATTTCATATCTCCCATCAACACACCTGTCTCACCTAACTCTTTCTCTTCACAAAGCAGTCAGATGTTGCCATCCCGTTCTCTCCATCTGTTTTACTTGTACCTGTCTGTTCTCCCCTTTTTGTAGTGTGTCGTACCTGTCTCTTCTCCCCTTTTTGTAGAGTGTTCTACCTGTCTCTTCTCCCCTTTTTGTAGAGTGTTCTACCTGTCTCTTCTCCCCTTTTTGTAGAGTGTTGTACCTGTCTCTTCTCCCCTTTTTGTAGAGTGTTCTACCTGTCTCTTCTCCCCTTTTTGTAGAGTGTTGTACCTGTCTCTTCTCCCCTTTTTGTAGAGTGTTGTACCTGTCTCTTCTCCCCTTTTTGTAGAGTGCTTCCTTTCTTTTCGGTGCTCCCTCGCTGCCCACACTTATTAACCATTTTCCTCCTACAAGAAACTGTGTAGCCACAGGTCACAACAGACACTGTTACCAATGCCATTCATCCAGTCCAGCTGATTTATTATTCTAGCTAGGCTGAACCATCCAGATCCTGCAAACTACCCATCTTTCCACCTACCGCTACTTTCTGAAACCACGTTGTCACCCCAACTACCACACAAGTTTCTCATCTACTCCATTCATCTTCTTCAACAGTTCTGGCCCTTAATCACATCCTGGCATCCTGCCCAGTGATCCTCTCCCCTGCTAAACAGGGACTAGGGCTGGGTCTCAGAACATTTAACATCAAATCCTACATAGTAGTACAAATTAATCAAAAAAAAAAAAAACACATCACTCCAAGATTAATATCAAAATTGACCACATGGCCTGCTTACTATCATAATTCCACTTATACTTGGCATTTACATACATTTATCATCTCTCCCAATCTTCATAATAAGACAGAGAATCAAAAACATACGATTTAATGAAAGATTTATTAACTGCTGTCCATTGTCCTACCTTATCCTTTTCTGGCCGCATCATTCTTACAACAGTTTCACACCTGCATCTATTTTTTTTTTTACATCCTACAAAAAAAGAATCCATTAAATATCAGAATAAATAGTGTGGGGAACACCTGTCTGATCCCAGCCATATATACTTAGCCTCAAGAATTTGCAGATTTCAACACCAATTTCCTTTCTTGGTACCAGTCTCTGAGACATCAAAGAGCATTGCTCGATCCACTTCAGTAAACACATCACACCGAATGACATTTCACGACCTTTATTAAACTTCCATAACATAATTGATAACAGATATTTATTAATTACAGATGAACATAGCACTGTTGATGTAATCACAGCATAACATCCATGTAATGTTAATCAGGACAGTGTGACCTTATTCATCCTGACCCCCTCACTTTACTTATGAAGCAGCATCCAACAACTCACTTCATATACCATTTATTGAATTATGCCTCCAACCAAATAAACAGTGTCCATACTTCCATTTGCTTATTTACCAAGCAGCCACCAACTGCAGACTTTCCTCTCCCCACTCATTGAAATGAACATCCAAACATCAGAGAAGGAACAGAAGAGGGCAAGTCTGTCCCTCTTCTCCACCCTATCTGAACTAATAAAATATCCCACAATCCCCACCAATTCACCAAAAAGAGGGAGGGAGGGTAGCAAGTCTGCCAAAATGTGATTCTTTACCCAGCCACGCTAGCTTAAACTCCTTAAGCCCCTACCTACCCTTACCTCATTTCCTCCCAGTCATCCCTCCTTCCATTTAACCCTTTCATCCCCCCACCCTCTTAAATCCTACTAATATATTTATCTAACCTCTGTCTGAAGATGTTACTGGACAAACTGGTTTGTAGCCAAACCTCATTTGTCCTGGTCCACTTCAATAAACACATCACACCGAATGACATTTCACAACCTTTATTAAACTTCCATAACATAACTGATAACCAATATTTATTAATTACAGATGAACTTAGTGCTGTTGATTTAATCACAGCATAACATCCATGTAATGTTAATCAGGACAGTGTGACCTTATTCATCCTGACCCCTCACTTTACTTATGAAGCAGCGTCCCACCACACACTTCATATACCATTTATTGAATTACTCCTCCAACCAAATAAGCAGCATCCTAACCTCCATTTGCTTATTTATCAAGCAGCCTCCAACTACTCACTTTCCTCTCCCCAGTCATTGAAATGAACATCCAAACACCAGAGAGAGAAGAGAAGGGGCAAGCCTGTCCCTATTCTCCACCCACCAGCCTGAACAGGCTGTTCTCCTTCCCTTATCTTGAAACTTGTCAAACCTAACCACTCATAAAAGAAGCACTAAGCCAAACATCATTCAGTGTTCCAAATCCAGCCTAAATGAACAGGATCCCTACCATCAACCCAACACCCTGTCATATAAATACCCAAAACCACCAGTTGACAAAATGGTTAAAATAATCCAATGATTCCTCTCTAATACTCAATTTTGTATAACTTCGGTACCTTAATTAACTCTCCTGTACCCCAGCTGCCAGTAATATCCTAATGAGTCCCAGAGCCTTACATGCCTAAGTCAACTCCAAAACATTACCCAATTGCCACATGAAACCATACAAGATCACGTACCACTGACCTGCCTAGCTGTAACCGTAATTCTCACCCAATATGTAATAACAAAAATTAAAATTTCCTTCCAAAAGTCCCACTATGCAATATAAGCAAAACTATAATAACTCACCCCAACAGAACCATTACCTTTAATTCCATTTCCTTAGATCACTGAATGCTACGCACTCTGCACTCCCCTGTCTAGGACATCATTGCGCACTACTCTAGCGACTGGAACCTCTACTATAAGAACCTCCAACACCTCTCAAGCCTGCTTCCTTCACTTCACTGACCAATGCCCATTCTGCTTACTTCAGGCCACTGACTGCTGCCATTCTGCACTTCGCATACCTGTAAAAAGAAGAAAAATATAAATTCAGCACACACATACCAAAACTTCTTACTTACAGACCTCCCACTGAAACAGTATTTCCTTCCTGCCTGTTGAAGCAATTTACCCAAGTCTGAAATATACTAAGAAATCCAACTTAATGGTGTAGTGTAAATCTGAATAAGTGTACTATTGGACAATTGTACTGCAATGGTCCAAAGTATGTTAGTAGACCACCATCTTAACATCTGGTCTACATTAAATATGCTACCGACTAGGGAAAGGATCCGCTCCAATAACAACAGTGCATTTACCAATGAAATTATTAACTACTAATGATAAGCAACACATTTAGTGTTCTGACTTGGGTACTTGCGTTTAATACCAGAAATACTTTAAATTATGAAAGTATCATTTTCATTGTGCCTCAACTAATGTTTTGCCAACCTGGACTAAATTAATTACTCTGCCCCTGAAAACTGTAATCCACCTCCCATGCAGACTTCAGTATCCTCCACCGTTTGCATTATACTTCTGGATGCACACCACCTCTAAACCTTCCCATGGTGTCACCTGTACAAACTGAGCACCTCCATAACCTACCCATACCCCTCAAGTGTTCTTTTATGTCAAGGGACAATCCTCATTTGTGCCATAAAAGTTCATGTTAGTCACCGTTCCATATTAAAGTCTGTCACGCGTTTGTCAATTTACTGATCATGATAGTGACTAGTACTGAATCATATTATGCCCTTAAATGGCTTATGAAAGAAGTATAAATAGCAAACTCTTCAACCCCAGCTACTTTATAGTGGCAGTATTCTTTAGGTTCTCAATCTTAAACTGAATTTTAAAAGTCACAGTAAACACACTATTACATTTATAATATTGTGTAAACTTAAAATCTCAACAACCACACAAGTTGCACACATACTGTCAGCAACATTTAATCATCTGGGTGAGAGCTTTCATCTGAGGCTACAAAGTTCCATCTGTGTTACTTGGTTGTTGAGATGTTTAAAAAATGTGAAACTTGTATCTGTCTAAAATATCATAGCACAGTTTATATGCATTTACCCCACTAAATGGATCAAATTTTAATGCAGTTGAGTTTACTACTGTGGAAATTTAAGGTGAAATCTCTCTAAAACCTTGTTCATATCATGGTTTTAGAAATATTAATGCAAATATGAACAAGCAATATCCGACGCCTAGCTACGCAAGTAGGCGTCAACTGTAGATGCACTCCAGTCTGGGGACTCCATATCAATGCCGATCTAGTAAAAGTAGCAGCGGAAGTGAATGTGAGCCATACCTCTTACAGCAAAACATCTGGACAATTCAACAAAGTATTAGTTTAAGGGTGGGCACACTTATGTAACCAGCTTATTTTACATTTTTTATTGTTTATATTCCCCCTCCCCAACAGATTTGTTTTTCAGTTGAATTGTACAGGTTACAGGTCACATTAAAGGTAGAAAAAGTTTTGAATTGATTTATTGTGATCTTTTTTTTTCTTCTTATGTCCATGTCACAAAAACCTAGTATTTTAACAGGGGTGTGTCCGCTTTTTATATTTTATATATATATATATATATATATATATATATATATATATATATATATGGTTCTACCTGACATAAACAAAACCCCAAAACACCGACAACGCAATCACCGAAACCACATAACCGACAGTATAAAAACACGAAACCCCACATGCCCGACAACGAAATAACAGACGGTACACAAACACGAAACCTCATACACTGCACACACCACAATCACAACAATCAACAAGCAAAACACATTCCCTGTCCAAAAACCATATACAGAACACAAGCACACCAAAATCCCTACAAACCCACACTAAACCTCACATACACAACTACCTACAACCCTAACCCAAACCCAAACCCTAACCCTAAGGTCCGTCACTACCGCACACTTACCTGACCCGCTCCCTAACCCTAACTCACTTATCCGCTAACCCAAACACAATCACTACCGCACACTTACCTGACCTGCTCCCTAACCCTAACTCACTTAACCCACCCTATCCCCACAGACCGTCAATATCCACACTTACCTTACTCGCACCCTAACCCTAACTCACTTATCCCGCCCCTAACCCAAACACAATCACTACCGCACACTTACCTGACCCGCTCCCTAACCCTAACTCACTTAACCCACCCCTATCCCCACAGACCATCAATATCCACACTTACCTTACTCGCACCCTAACGTCTGTCACTACCGCATACTTACACAGCCTTTTCCCATGTCGGCATCCTCGGCGTCGGTGCTTTCATCCTGGGGCCCGTCGCGTCAGTCTTCTGAACTGTCGATCTTCTGGGGCTCGCGATTTCCCTGTCGATGTTCCGGCGTGTCGTCTAACTCATAACCGAAAGTGCTGCTCACCAAAGCAGCATTTTCGGTTATGTATGCTGGTTGTGCCGGTCACACTATGGTGTGGTTAAGGAAGAATTCCCTTTTCCCCACTGTAGTGCGACCTCGGAGTGAGAATATAAAAGTAGGGGGTGTGGGGGAGTGCAGGGGGGTCTTGCCCCCCTGCATAAAAGAAGATTTATTGTTTTTTTTTGAACGGACTTTAATGAAAGATCTTTTTCAGTGTAAGCGCTTTCGTTAAAGTGTGTTCGGTTATTGTGGATTCGGACTACTGAACTTTCGTTCAATAGTCCTAGATCCATATATATGTCACAAAAACCTGGCATTTTAACTGGGGTGTGTATGCTTTTTATATCCACTGTACCTAAGAGGATTTTATGCACTAGGAATGAAAGGCACTTTATTTTTCTTACATGTGATTCTCACCTGTAGTCCAAAAACATGAGTCTAGTTTCTGCATACAGTTTATCAGAACTGGTGTTTAAGACAAACCATAAAGTATCTTAGTCAGTTTAAGGAGCCAGATGGTTACCAGAACTCTAAGAATATCAGGAGAAAGAAAGATACATTTATTTTTACTGAGTTTTGCAACAAAAAAAACCCTCTCCCAGACACACTTCTACCTATCTATATATCTATATCTATCTATCTATATATACTATATACCCGACTCATTTACTGCTATTCTCCCTGGGACTGCATATAAAAAGGACATACCTTAACCTTTTACAAAATAGTTAACTGCAATCACAAAGGCAATCTATTAATTCTATACCGGAACACCCCCTGCCACCACTAACAAATGAAGTCTACCAAAGGGTTTCCCTGCACATGCACAGTGAAACATCGCCCACGAATGACTATGTAAACTACGTCCTGACAATGGTCACCCCACCTCAGACCCACATGACAAAAGACATGCAATCTAAAGCATTTAACCCACCACATACCTTTCAACATCTTAAGAAAAATGACAAGCTATAGGTGATAGGGAGGGACACAGGCTCAACATGGGGGGGATTTTAAATATTACTCTTACAAACTTAGAAAGTTGACAGGAGTACCAGTTCAGCAGTAGTGTGTAATGCTTGTTAGCTTTTTTTTTTTTTATACTTCACTCCTCAAAATCTGCAACAGCAACAGACGAAACTCACCATACAAAAAAATCTGTACAGTAAGCTCTCTTTGTCCACTGCCAGTGTTTGGTGCATAACAGGATTCATGGTTGCATATCCCCACTACGCAATCTGACAATAGGTCTGCTCCCCTCACCAGAACTAAGGCGGTGTGCTGAAAATATGGTAACCTGCTTGGTGACGTCCTCCATGTAAAACACCCACATGCTACTAGCGTGGGAAATCCGATGGACAGCACGGAACAATGAACCAGTGTTTTTATTATATATATATATATATATATATATATATATATATATATATATATATAACATTTATTTATTTTTTTATAATATAAGCTCACTCCAGAGAATGTAAAGGTAAATGAAGTGAGTCGCATGGAGCTTAAGTGGAACACCCACATGCTACTAGAGTGGGAGAATGGAGTGAGTTGCATGCAGCTTAAGAGGAACCAGGCCAGCTTGTATATAAAACACACTCAAACCCAACTCCAGATGTCCGCAATCTCTCAAAATTCAACTCTGCCCTAATAATTACTAATGGATCCCTGCACCAAATCTACCCCAGTCAATGCCATCGCAAGTAACAGTTCAAGATAGTTTACAGTCTCTGCTGCCACTAATAGCAGAGACTCTACTCTATCCAGTACAATAATTACACTGTTGAAGATTTTTATATACACGATACCCTAGTGTTTGCTCTTCAAAAGGCATCCACGGCCCAAACACATACCTCCCAACTGGCGAACTGCTGGAAACCATCAAAAGTCCTTACCACCTTCGATCTTGATTAGCATAAAACTCCAACTGACCGGTGCATCACTGCGCATGCCCGAGTCTTCAGCCTGACACAAAACCAGCCTGTGAAAAGCCATCCGTGGAACCAAAGAGCCACTGCCAAAACAATTTCACACTGTGAAAAATGTTAGAACTGTTTTTACAACTTTACTGCTCAAGCTTCCACTACCTTCAGAAACAGACCACAAGATATGAATTTCTAACGGCAAACCCATACTTTCCTTTCTACATGTCACTCCATACTTCAAAGACCTCGGTAGCCACCAGAGTGCAAGGCAGCTGAGATAATGGACCTGCTCCTAGATTTATCCTACACCACAGATGAAAAACCTAAACAGCTGCATTCATGAAATCGCACTTACCTTGGCTACCAAATATACATGTTCACAGTTCTCAGTTCAAGTGTCATTCAAGATAGCCTCACCACCTACCATGAGCACAGCACCCCGCCTTAAACACCCTTTCCAAGCATTTACCATGCAAAGCTGAAAAGCAGCAACAATCCATGAATAGCAGCTCCGTTGATGCTACCCATTCAACATGCCACGCAAATCTCTCCTGCAACCGTGCACATCAGCCCTCTCCCTAACCATACGAGCCATGACTAAGAGGCAACCATGCAACAATAATTATACCTAGCCATACAAATTACATCACTGTGCAGTCTAAGATATGAACTAATATTATAATGCCAGAAAACTTGATATTATTTCTTCAGCATTGTTTGCAGCGCACTCTACTAGTGTCCATATTATACTTTTATTTTACCATAGTCTATCAGAATCCCCGCCCACAAAAAAAAAAAAAACACACTTGCTTCTATTTGATTAATACATTCAACCAAGAAGTCTATGGCAAGAATCTAAATGTATGAATAGTTGGCTGCCAAAAGATCGTGAACCCCTCTGCACAGCATCTGCCAATGAATGCGCCCACATTCCCCTCTCACACTTCTGCATGGTTTATTCTGGCACGATACAAATTCGGCCCAATCCAACAATAAATAACACAGCAGAACATCTCTCCTGCCTTTCCCACCTTGCCCCCCCCTTTTTTGTTATATAATCTCCATTATCTCTTCTTATTCCTCTCTTGCAACTGTAAACTGCATCTACCTTGTACAAATACACTAAGCTTCAACGTGAATAAGCGTCACCAAAAAGAAGGCCTAGCACAGGCCAAAGCCTACCTGCACCAGAATACTCACAGGTCATTACAGATGTGCAAACTTGCAGTAGCAAGTCCATGCCAACATGTGATTCCTTACCCTGCTACACTAGCCTAAACTCCTTAAGCACCTTCCTACCCTTACCTCATTTCCTCCCAATCATCCATCCTTCTATTAAACCCTTTCATCACCCCAACCCTTTTAAATCCTACTAATATATTTAATCTATCCCCTTTCTGAAGATGTTCCTGGATACAAACTGGTTTGTAGCCAAACCTCATTTGGCCTATGAAGAATGCACTCATGACAACAATTCTAATTACAAGAAGCATAATTTGGGATGAGGTAAGATAATCTAATTATTTTTAATACAATTACTATCACTCAGATAATGTGCAATTGGGACATTTTGTATGTTATTACTGTATGATATCTGGTGTAATCATCAACAGAGACTAACTTATTCACAACAATTGAGTGGGACTCACAAATAAAGGCTTACTAGATTCAATACAGCTAGACAGACAATATACATCCCATATATTATAAACTCCATTGACTGTACTGGAGTTCAATGAATAAAACAGAAAAATTCAAGTCTCTGTGTCTTATGATTTTTGAATGGCATCAGACTATGACAACTCCAGCAATCAAATGAGTTATAATAGGCAAACAATTGAATTTCTTTGGATATATTTAAATATTCTTTAGATATTTTTAAATAGTGCTCTTTAATTGTGTAACAACATCCCTAGATGCACTTTTATTTGATGGGCATGCTTTATAGTAATTATGTCAAAACATTGCATTGGAGCTTTTTAGTTATTTATGCAACTTTAAAAAATGCCTGGTGAAGCCAGACCATATGAGATAGAAAAGTATGTTGCAAACAGAACACTGGCAAATTCCAGAGTTAGACATATTCATTTATTTATTAAAACAAAACCAGTAATTTATCTGCAATGCAGGAAGTTGAATTAGTCATTATAAAGCTCAATAAAATGCAATGTCATTTATGTCTTATTAAAAACCATATTGCCTAGAGCATACTGTAATATGCAATAAATTTCAAGAACCAGTTTAATAATTTCTTCAGTAGCATTTTTCCCCATTTTGAAAATGACTGGAAAATACATTAACATAACAGATAAATTCTACTGATGTTGAGGACAGTGCAGATAGCAGGCATATTTGTTCTTGGAGTTAAATCAAAAAGAAAACACAGACAAAAGATAGAATAAAAAGTTTGAATCTTTATAGCAAGTAAGATGGTGCTGGCACTGATCCAAGTCAGCAAATATGGCTAAGAGGTGGCAGGAAGGTAATGGTATTCACTGAGGGTTTGATACATGACTTCAATTTTCTCAATCACACCTGAGGGTCTGCGGTAGTAGCAAGCCCCTTCCTGCGATTGGAGAAAATTACAGGCCATCCATCACACACCAGAGAAGGTGCTTTAATACTCAACACCAATGCTGGAGCTGTAATTTAAGTAGCTGTTTTCCAATTTTGATTTTTTTCTAGGAAATGCAGATAATACAAAGGTCTGGGTCAAGGTTAAGGTTTTTCACTGCCGTGGGTTTGATAACATATAAGGTATACATCACTATTTAAGTTTAAAAACATGAAACCACAATACGCAGAAAGCTTTAAAATTCTCAGAGGACACAAATTCCAACTTCATTTTACTAAGTTGAGTCTTTCTGACCTTATTCTTAATACCGGTGTTAAATACAGCTCTGTTTCTCTTACAAAGCACATCATTTATGATGTTTGCTAACAGAAATGTACAGTAGACTGATGCTAGTGTGGTTCTCATCATGTTGCTATATGTATAAAATGCTTTGCTTTGCTATTGTACGTCACCAGCTTATTCCCAACCAGGATATCATTGCTAATTTCAGAAATTCAGTAATATTTCCTGGTCTCAGTTATGAAAGACATGACTGATGAGACAGATTATTTTGAAAAGTCATGTAAAACAATAATGGTAAAATAAACATCCATTTATAGTGGTTGCCTGTCTTTATTTCTTAGGATTATGTAAAAAAAAAAAAAAACTTGTTAAATATGCCATCACATATATCATCTCTCTAACAGAAGAATACTGTAACTATTATGGTACAATGACGGAGAATCCCAAAATCAGGAAATAACCCTCTCCATTTAGTATTACATGTGCTCCTACTAGTGAAACAAAGGCATGAGCAGAGCAATTCCAACAATATTTACTGAAAAACAGCCTAGCAGAAATCCTGCGAGTCATGTAAAGCTGGTTGTTTATTCCCTCACTTTAAACATCAGATATTTTATCTTATCCTGTATGCTGCTGCTTAAATTATTTGGCAACAGTCCATGACTGGAGTCATGCAGCTGTACTAGTAATGTTTGGTCACACAGACTGATACCACTGAAGCCCAAGTGAATTTTCATTCATAGTCCTGCTTGGAGATTAAAAACTATGTCATTTTCAGTCACTGGGCAAATGGAATGCTGTTATAACAGTGGTCTGTGTAAGGAAAAAAAGCTGTGGTGAGACTGGTCACTGCAGTAAGAGTGGTGGTCACGGCATGTGGAGAAGTACTGTGGTAAGGATAGCAGGGAATGTTGTGGTAAGGGTGGTCACTACAGTGGGGGAACTGCTGTCATGATTGTCACTGGTCACTGCAACAGGAAAATGTTGTAGTGAGGGTGGTCACTGCAGTAAAGGATTGTTACAGTGAGTGTGGTCACTACAGTGAGGAGCTGCTGTCACAGATGTGGTCAGTTCAGTGCATGCTGTATTAAAAATATGTAAATGCTGTGACAAGGGTGGTCACTGTAATAGGGGAATGCTCTTGTGAGGAAGAACATTGCAATGGAGGAATGCAGTGGTGTGGGTGAGTACTGCAATGGAGGAATGCAGTGGTAGGGGTTATCACCGTAGCTGAGAATATTACCATGCCCACCTACATGTAGACACTGAACTGGTTGTAAGGAGGGGATGGAATGCCACAAAAATAGTTTAACCCCATCCCCAATGTAAACAGCATTTTTTTATTTGGAGAAAGAATGTCAAAGTTAAGATTTTTTTGTTTTGCTTGTATTAATTATGCATTTAACACATATGGAGGCTGGGCATCACAGATTAATCTAAGAGAAATTTGTAGTGTACACTGATTCAGTTGATATTATATTTGTCTCTCTTTACACACAGTAAATGGGAAGTGCTGTTGGTGATATATTAAGCAAGCATGTGACATTAGACCAATTCTGCCACTCTATTTGCAGTGTAAGAAAGATTTACAGTTCATTGGCTATGACATTAACAGGCTAACAAAGTACATGCTTTAACCATGTACAGGATTTGCAAAAGGGACTTGCGCAATGCATTCTGGAGATAACTGTAAACACTTTTCAGCAAGAAATTATGAACACAAAATCATTATTAATATGTAGAAAGATGCATGTCACTTTGCAGCCATGGAACAATCTGTTGTAAGAATGCATATATACCCATCCAAGACAAACATGAATGAAAACAAGCAAGCATAACGCAACTATAAGGAAAATGCTGGCACAGACTACTTTGTTCTGGATGCCTCTTCCCCCAAGTTTTCCAGTTTAGACATGAGTGGCAGAAGTTATGGGAGTGGAATGGAACTGGCCTTGAGCTACAAGATGAGTCTGAGATGTCAATCAGTAGGAGAAAGGCAGGAAAAGTAAAAATGGGTAAAAAGGAAGAGCGAACAAGTAACATGGGATATAAAACAATAAGCCTAAGACCAGTTAGGCACCATTTTTATTTCAATCTGGTAAAGCAGCATTCTTTCCCATCCAAACCCTAAGGTAGAGGATAACATCTCTTTTAATGAGAAGTCACGATGAATTAAGTAGGGTAGGGGACATCCATCCCAAGCAGTGACTGAGAAAACAGATGATTTGCTGCCACTGGGACTTTTTTTGGCTATATTTGGTGGTACCCCCCCCCCCCACAGGATTTGGAGTGGATTAAGCAAGAAGCACCTACTGAATAACAATAGAGAATGATGGTGCTATCAGCCTTAGTAGCCTGTCCGTAACTGGCCATTCCAAATTACTAAGGAGAGGGATGATAAGGCTACCTTTCAGTGCCTTCTGTCCGAAAGGCACAAGCCTCTGGATGGGACAAAAGATGGCATCTGAGGAACTAAGTAAAGGTTAATGAATACTAAATTTAGTTAAATAAGGATCAGTGACAGCTGGAAAGAATTATTTTCCAATACTGGTAATGTCTGTGCAATAACGCATGGATGAATATAGTGCAAAAACTGCCACTAAATTGTAAACAAGCAGGCTGAGTGACATTACGTTCATGTGTAGTTCTTCTGTGGAGTAACCCTGAAGGGCAATGACTATTTGTTTCAAACTTCTGAAGCTAAATTCTGATAGTACTAATGTTCACCATATTGTAAGGATATGTGGGATATATGGAGAAACAGCTCCACCCCAAAAGGAATGTTACCATCTTTGATCATCTTCAATGCTTACTAAAGCTTTTCTCATGTATTTGATAAGGTTAAATGTCAAATTTTATTTATTTATTTATTTATAGTTTGCCAGGATAATCCATTGGGCCACGAGGAGCCTGTTTTCAATGGGGTCCTGGGGAGAAAAGCTCCAGAAAATTACAAATTACAGATTTAACACTAGTAATTTATTAGAGAAATGTAATGTGCACAAATGAAGGAAAATTACACAAATAGAAAAATACGTATTAGTAGAGTGCATATATTAGTACAATGCAATAAGAGTAATATTTACAAAGTTTTTAACAGTTTAACATATAAGCACAATCCAATAACAGAAACGGTTTAAATTAACAGTTATGCTAAGTCATGCAGTTAATTTCTAGGCTACTGAATTGTACCATTCTAGGAGTTATGCTAATTCCTAGAGTTTATTAGGGGTACAAAACAATGGGAGGCTATTGTGAATTATAGCTTATAGAGAGTAGCTATAGTGTAGGGAGATTATGTGCAGTGGGAGCAAGAGCATTCCCATAGTGAAGTTAGGTAGGTGTATGTGAAGTAAGGTTTTGGAAGAAGAGAGGGTGCTGGTGGTGTGGATGAGAGGTGGGAGGAAATTCCAATGGTGTGCTAGAGAGAAGGACATTAGATGTTTGCCTAGTGGACGGGCAGGTTTATGCAGTTCAATTAGATTTTGGGAATTAGATCTCAAAAGTCTATTTGGTTGGTGCATTTTAAAGCTGGTGGCAAGAGAGGGACGGAGCGAGGGGGTGAAAATAAGTTTGTGTGCTTGGACAAGTTGAATATAGAGGAGGTAACTGGACAGCTCAAGCCAATTCAGTTGGTGTAGGGCAGTGCAGTGATGGGAAGTGGCTCTATGGCCAGTTGCAAATTTTATTTTACTATAGCAAGAGGAGAGTTTAGTCTTGAGGGAGGTTTGCAGGTTAGTAAGGATAGAGGCACTGCATAGGATGGATGGGATAAGGTAAGTGTTGGCGAGGGAGAGCCTAGTGGAGCTAGAGATGTAATGGTTGTGGCAGTAAAGCATGCCTATTTTTTGTGTGCTTTTTTTATATTTACTTGTAGATGATTATCAAACTTTAGCTGGTCATGGATCAGGACTCCTAGTAGTTTAGCATTAGGGACTATTTTGAGAGGAGTATTATTTTCACTGGTGACTGAGAATGAGGTTTTAACTAGGGTGGTGGTTTTAGAAGCAGTAAATATCATGAGTTTAGTTTTAGTAACATTGAGTGCTAGATGGTTGTCCATCATCCATTGCTCAGTGGAGGAGAAGGCATCTTGGGTTAATTTAACTAGGGTGGGTATAGAAGATGCAGAGCAGAGTATTGTTGAATTGTCGGCATACTGGACAAGGTTGGCATTTAGGATGGTTTGGTAGAAATCGTTTATGAATATATTGAATAGAAGAAGGCCTAAAACTGAACCCTGGGGGACACTCGTGGGAGTACTGAGAAAAGGGGAGGTGGCTTTTTTTCCAACTGACTGCTTGTTGCCTGTTTGAGAGGTAACTGGTAAACCTGTTAATAGAGGAGTGGGATAGATTTAGTTTGGAGAGTTTAGTGAAAAGAAGGTTATGTGAGACAGTGTTGAATGCCTTAGAGAGGTCACGAAGGGGAGTGGACATGATGTGGCCAGTGTCACGGGCCTTATTAATGGTTTCTAGGAAGGAGAGGAGAGCTGTGGTAGTGCTGTGACTGGGTCTGAAACCATGTTGAGTAGGGGTTAGAAGTTGGTTGTTTATGAGGTAAGGTAGATGTTGTAGATGGATGCATTTTTCGAGAAGTTTAGAAATGGGGGATAAGATAGCGATAAGTCGAAAGTTTGTGATATTATTGTTATTACCACCTTTATGGAGTGGAATAATAAAGGCCTTTTTCCAGAGCTGGGAAACTTGACATTCAGCAAGAGATCGATTTATAAGAATGCAGATGGGAAGAGCTATGCCTTCTGCGGCAACTTTTAAGAAATATGAGGGTATATCATCAGGGGCATCGGAGCCGGGTTTCAATGTTAGTAGACGTTTTTTTATGGTGGCTGTAGAGATGGGGTTAAAGGAGGAGGTTGGGAGCAGGAGGTACTAGGGGAGGGAGGGATAGGGGGAAATAAGGGTGGGGAAGCCGAATGGGAAGTGAAGGATGATGTAAGTTTACTTATGGAATCGATAAAGAAAGTGTTAATTTGGGTGGCTAAGTCCAAGTCAGAGGCATCTGGATCAGGGCAGGGGGTTTCTTTTTTGTCAGGATTGAGAAGGGAGGAGATTCCATGCCAGAATTTTTGGGGGTTGGTGTTATGGTTGGTTTGGAGTGTAGAGAAGTAGGCTTTGCGGTCTGAGATAATACGTTTTTTTTACTTTGTTACGAAGTGTTTTAAATTCATTAATGGTGGTGATAGTTTTATTTTTGGAGTAGCATTTCCAGGCTTTATCCCGGAATTGCATGGCTAGTAAGGTATTTTTGGTTAGCCAAGGTACAGGACTGCTTCTTATGCATTGTTTTCAGAGGGGCAAAGCAGTCAAGCAAGCTGAAGAAAGTTGAGTTAAAGTAGGTAACAGCATTTTCTAAGGGAAGGGGTTTTATAGTGGGTTCCAGTTCATTGTTTTAGTGCATTTAAGAATGTGCTAGGATTAAAGTTTTTTAAACAGTGAATGAAGGTGTAGGTATGAGTTAGATGTATGGAGGAGGGAAGATGGTGGGGAAGTGGTCGCCTAATGAGTCGGGCAGAGTGCCGCTATCAGAGATGTAATGTGGATGAGAAACTAGAATCCAGTCCAGGGTGCTTCCAGTAAGGAAGTTCTTGGAAGGCATAGTTGTTGAGTTAATAAGTTGAGTGAAGTTATACAAGTTTATATTAAGTGAGTTTGTAGGAAATTGGATTGTTGACCAGTTAATGTTAACATCACCTAGGATTATAGTTTCATTAGTGATGTTGTTAGAGAACCAGGAGACAATATCTTTAAGGGTTGAGATATTGTCTCCAGGAGGGATATAAAGGGAGACTATGCATATAAGTTTATGTTTGTTTATATGAAGTAGGGTTGGAATTAGTTCTGCCTTGCCAAATTTGGGAATAGGTTTGGTATAGGGGATAACTATGCGGGATGATGAGTATAGGAGAGTGTCTCCCCCCTCCTTTTTTGTGTGTTCTCTTTCCTAATTATGGAGTAGTTGGGTGGTGTTAGTTCAGAATCTTTTATATGGGGTTTGAACCAGGTTTCTGAGATGGCCAGAATATCGGGTTGGTTATGGAGAAGCCAGGCATGGAGGTTAGGAATTTTGTTGCATATGCTCTGAGCATTTTTAGCTGAGAAATGGAGGCGTTTACCAGTTGTGGGAGGAGGATGGGATTGGGAGGTTGAGATATGTGGGGGAGAAGGGCCAGGGTTTGGGTGAATATCGTCGGAGAGAAGGATAGAGATGAGATGGCAGAAGATGTATTTGAGTTCCTTGGTATGTAATCTATGGGGATGTGGCTAATATACATGTGAGTAAAGTTTTTGGAGTTAGGTAAGAGTATGTAGGTGAAGAGCATACTATTATTGAAGCGGTAGAGACTGGGGGATATGCAGGTTGAGGAGTACGTGTGCATCATGGAGATTGGGTTAGTTGTATGAAATGGGAGTGGGGTGATTTGCACCGAAAGGTTGGGTAAGATAGGTTAGGTAAGATATGGTAATAAGTAGTAGTATTTGAGTTAGAAGTGTAAGAGGTTTGGTAGACATGACTATTCAGGATATAATGGGAAGTGAGTTTGAGATTAAGTAGACATTAGTAAAAATTTAAAGTATGGGATTGGGTACCTGAGAACATAATAAGGATAGTTTGTGTTTGCAAAAGGAAAAGGACAAATGTAATTTACCAATTGGAAAGTAATACAAAATTTATGTTGCTAAAGCACTGTGTCTGTTGCTGTACATATATGGCAGCTGTGTAACAGTTATGTTAGGTCTTGTGGCAGTACCAAGATATAAATAAAATCCATGGATTCCAGTGAGATGGGAGTTAAGGAATACAACCCAATTCTTAAAATTATTCTCTGTCAATAGAGTCTGTGCATGTCTACTAAAATATTAAATATCTTTCCTAAAATCTTCACAGGCATTCCCTACCTTAAAATGAAAATAGACACATTAATCGCATCACTGTTAGATGCTATAGCATTCTTACACTGTGTGCGCCCAGATGTCATTACTACAGCAGCTCTGTGTACCCAGGTGTGAGAACATCTCTCTTAGGTTTATGCAACATACTGAAGAAAAGCACATCAATACCAAGCGTACAGTCTAAAACTATTTTAATGTCGGCTCACTATGCACATGTACAACTTCCTTTTGTAGTCATGCACCAGTTCATTTTTGTAGAATTTCATGATTTATACATATGAATCATTTGTTTCAGCGCCCCCAGATATACATCTCCCAACACTCTAATGATAATGTTTTGTCACTGCAACAATGCACTTTATACAGCATGGTAATGACAATATTTTGCTTTATATCTCTTTATATAAACTGTTACTAGAGGTGCTTGAGATCCCCTACCCAATATTTATTTAAAACAGCATCTCCCCTTGATCCGTTATCTAGACCCTGTGCAGTTTGAAGATATCAGGCTGTCTTTTAAACAAGGCATTTAAATTCACCGACTTACTTTTGTTTTTTTCATGTTAGTACCTATTGGGTAGGGCATGCTGCCCAAGTTTTTGCTGCAGCTAAAACCTGCACTTCACACACACAACTGCACAGTTGTCAGTCTGTGTATCAGATACAAATTCAGTGTAAATGTCATTGGTTGGAAAGGCAGCTCTGATACAAGTTAAGATAAATCTATAATGGAAATGGATACAATTTTAAAATTTGGCAGTCTTGAAAGTTTTTTTAGTTAAGAATCAATTTCATGCTTTTCTCTATGAAGATGTAAATTGGTAACCATCATTTAAGTATAACTCTAAGTAGAAAGAAGCAAGTTAACGCATATGTTTATCTTATGTGCCAGTACTGAAATACAAATGCGTGTCTGTGTGTGTGTGTGTATATATATATATATATATATATATATATAGGGGCGCAGGGGTGCAGTGGTTAACGTTGTCGTCTCACAGCAAGAGGTTCTCCGGTTCGATTCTCGGCTGGGGTGTCTTCTGTGTGGAGTTTGCATGTTCTCCCTGTGTTCGTGTGGGTTTTCTCCGGTTTCCTCCCACATTCCAAAGACATGCATCTGGAGCATTTCTCCCTGGGCCTCCGCTGAAATGAAAACAGGCTCTGTGGAACCTAGTCGGACTTTCCCGGTCAACAAATGTTAAATAAATAAATAAATTAAATAAATTATATATATATATATATATATATATATATATATATATATATATATATATATATATATATGTATATATGTATATATATATATATATATATAGATATAGATATATATATATATATATATATATATATATATATATATATATATATATATATATATATATATATATATATATATATATATATACATATATATATATATATATATATATATATATATATATATATATATATATATAGATATAGATATATATATAGATATATATACACACACACATATGCATGTGTGGACAACCTTACAGCATTTTTGAAATGCAATATTCTCAGGCTTTTATACAATAAATGAACAGTGTCCCACATAAAAACCTGTCATGAGCAGTTTTGTGGAATTTTAGACTTGCTGAAAATGAAAAAAATATCTACACTGCAGTGCTTAACGATTATGCAGTGCATTCTATGTTGTCTTGAATTGCATAGCATTATTAACTAGCAGAAGCAATGTATTACTGGCTGTGTACATTTTTCTCCTGGTTTCAGTGGCCTACTGGTAAGGACACTCACTTTTCTAGAATATCTAAGCTCTAGGAAAGGCAGATGAGTTACTTCAGAGGAAATAGAAAGTTACAGAAACTTCAAACATAAATAAAGAAATCCTGAAACGTTTAAAAATAGATCTTAACAAATAAATATGAGACATAATGCCAAAAATAAAGAAAACAAAAATCAGAGTACATGATGTGCATGTAGATTTTGGGAAAAGCTGAACAAACAATACTTGAACTAACCCACAGTCCTGAGACAGGCTATTATAACTGCTCTGCTGCATGACTGATTTCCTCAGATGCTATACGCGAGTCCTCTTTCGTATTTTAAAAGGTAATCAATCAAACATAGCAATGGGGTATTTCCAGTGGATCAATGCCCATCTAGGGGAACTGAGGGTCTGCAGTAAAGTCAATGGCCCTTAATGAGCTATGCCTTGTTTATAGGCATAAAGCAGGCATGTCACGTCATGGCAATGTGCTGCTTTCCTTGTCTTCCTAAATAGTCATTAAAAGAATATTTGATGAGTTAGGTAGAAAGCTCTGTAAGACTGGTTTGCATTCAGGAAGCTTGACAGTCTAAAACTATGCCTACATGTACAAAAGGACATGACGATCATACTTTCTTGTTGTTTAAATGGTAAAAATATATAAAGAAAAGTGTTATTTATTTTCAGACTGGCTTATTACACTGCAAACTAAATAATACAGAACTCGTGTGAGCACTGACACATGCTTGCCGGTATAGGATGCAATTAAGAATAGTGTGATTTAAATGAATACAATACCATAAACAAAGTATCAGAGGCTGCCTATGTAAATCACCAGGAAATGTTTCTGCACCAGGCAAAAAGGTGGTTGCATCAAATGTTAAAATACAAAAGGTTGGACATAATATCTTCATGATGCACTGCAATTTGATTCATTCTAACAGCTTGTGCTACACATCTCCTTCCCATTATGTGGATTTATGTTTCTGAAAGTGGTGCATTGGAACATATCATAACTAGTCACCCCCAGGGGTAGCCATTCCACATAGCTGTACTAGAACAAAATACGATCTGCACATGTGCTAGATATACCATGTGACCACTTTCAGAAAATATCCTCTAATCAGGGAGACTACAATACCACAAGTCGGAGGCATTTGAGCTAATTTTACAGTGTAGCTGAATATGTCACGAAGATAGTAACATCATACAGTTGCATGGAAATTTACGTGTGCGTGTGTGTGTGTGTGTGTGTATATATATATATATATATATATATATATATATATATATATATCCTTCTGTGAGTTTTATTATTCTGATCTTTTGTTTTACATTCTAATATATTAAATTGTTTTCATGGGATATTTGTGCAAAACACCAAAAATCTTTTCTGAATATAGTACCATCAAACATAAGTTGAGTAGGATGTCAAGAGAGGCTTCAGTTGTCATACACCAAGAAATAGTTTATCTACTTAAAACTCCTGGTTTTGTTATGCATACAGGGTAACCTATTAGTATCTTTTAAGGTTACCTCAGAGATACTTGGTTTCTTTGTCAAACATAGGTGTTTGACTGGCTGATTCAATGAAATGTACTAAGAGCAATTCTGCCTGAAACTTGGACCATCTCTGAAATTACAGCAACATGAATGATATTCTGTGTCACTGAATGGTTTTAGAGGAGGTTATTTTACTTAGTTTGGTCAGTTTCTGGTTAAAAAAAAAAAAAATATATATATATATATATATATATATATATATAGGATCTGTGCAGATCCCCAAAAACATTTTTCACCGAATGATTATCGGTGGGGCATATTTACACAAAAGTGCTTTTCACCGAAAAAGCACTTTTGCGTAAGTATGCCTGTTCCTGAGATCGTACTATGGTGCGGGTAAGGGAAAATTCCCTTTTCCCTGCTGCAGTGTGAACTCGGAGTGAGAATATTAAAGTAGGGGGGTGTGGAGGTGCATGGGGGCTTGCCCCCCTGCATAAACGTAGATTTTTTTAATTTGTTTTTTTAATGCATTTTAACGAAAGCACTTTTTCAGTGAAAAATGCTTTTGTTAAAGTGTTTTTGGTGATAATGGATTTGGGCTTTTACACGTTTGTGCAAAATTCCTAGATCCATATATATATATATATATATATATATATATATATATATATATATATATATATATATATATACATACACACCCACACATTATATATATATATATATATATATATATATATATATATATACACACACACACACACACACACACATTTATGTATGTATTCCCTGCTTTGCGCAATCTGCCCAGAATTTAATTTGTAATAGCACTTTAGCCAAATTTGCTTTGATGAACTGTTCCATAGCTTATCACATAATATATGTAACTACTGTAATGCATGATGTTTTCATGAAAGAACTATGCAGTTGAACAGATTTGAGTGGCAACGTCTTACAAAAACTGTCTTATATTAAACTGATAATGGCTATTGCGTTTGTGTTACTTTTTGTAGCCATGCCTTCAGCTGTTTATTATATCCTTGCATACTATGTACCAGGGATGTACTTTAGTGATACAGTGGTGCCCAGGAAGCTTTGTTTACTTCAAGAAATCTGCACTAGTTTTAGAGTATTACTGTTTAAACATGCTGTTAACCAAAGTCTGTTCTTATTGTTGGCAAAGCAAATGTTTATGACTAAGAGTTATTCACTTATAAACATTATGGCTTCTGTCAAAGCCTGCACTTTATTCCTAGTGGGTATAAATAAGCTCTCTTTTCAACAATGTGATTAAATTTTTGTATACCTAACATCAGTTCAGAATTCCTTATGCATCAATAATAAGCAGCCTTCAAATAGCAGCAGTTTCACTCATTGATTATAACCCTCTTGTAACTAATAGACTTATTGTCTACTGCATTAAAATGTGTATACTGCTTACCGGAAAAAAAAATCCTGAAAGCTTTACTCACTGGAAATACAGAGAACAGGTCTGTTTTTTCACACTTTCCCAAATAATGTCTCCAACTAAATGACAGTTTAAATGACTAAAATGTTTGTTGGCTTGATCCAGAGATCTGCTATTACTGGTGCTGTCTGCGACTTGTATAAATTTAATGTGTCTATACTGCTTCCAATGAATAGCTATGTGAATAAACACAAATACGATTCTTAAGTACAGAAGGCCTACATTCCCTAAATTATTGACTGAACTCTTACCTTTCTGCATGACCAGAAAGTGTTCGGGGAAACACTTTCAAACGGACAGCAGCTCTATGGGAACACGGTTCTACTGTTACTAAATATTCAGCAGCCAAGACATAGGCCCAGTAAACCTTTGAACCATAAGCCAAGTCCAATCTAAACCCAAGACCTTCATTCACCCAATAATGTACTACCTAGGTCTTCCATGGAATGGAAAACAAAAAGAGCTGACATTTCATGGCTGCTAGCTGTTGAGCTCTGTTGTATTTCAAGTCATCAAGATTAATCACTTTAGGAGTTTGACAATACTTTCATCAAGAAGATGTTCCCATAGCTATGATCAGAAATTCTGCTTAGAAAGTATTCCTTAGAGTGGCATTTTTAAGGCTGAAGTGAATCCTTTTATCATTGAAAAGGTCAGGCTATCAGTAACTGACATTCCACTCTACTGTTCCTTACAGGTCACTAAGAAATAAGCCCCTCAATGAATAGAATGTGACACAGCACTTCAGGTAACACACAGTCTTCTTCGCATCACAATAAATTCAGTGTAACGATTGTGTGTGTGTGTGTGTGTGTGTGTGTGTGTGTGGGGGGGGTGATATGCATATGAATGTGTGTGTGTGTGCACATGCGTGTTTATTAATGCCTTGTTTTGAGGCAATTAACTAACCATCTAGATATTAATGTTTCTGTTGTTATTGTATTACTAATGCATACTGTAGTATATTTCTCCCTTAAATGGCTTCTTGCATATGCACTGGACATTTCTGATTCCATCAGCAATAATCATCTTCATCTGAGTCAGCATAGTCTGGAATCTTATCCCTGTATCCAGCCTTACTTGGGGTTCTATTTCTGCTGCCGCTGCAGAAATAAAGACTTGATTCAGTCTTGTTCATTGTCAGAGCAGCAGAGATTTTATAAAGAAGCACAAGTTAAGGCTATGTGCAGCATATATATAAGCATGCATGTACTTCTATCTCAAGTATTCCCATATGTAATTTACTTTAATTAGCAAATTATCTCATTCTTGTGAAGTAACCACAGCACCAGGAAAAAGGAAGTTAAACCCTTGTACTCCCTGCATGTTCAGTGAAGGTAACATTTAGCAAGTCTGCCTAATTCCTTAGTAGGTTAATTTTTGTATAATCTTTGGTTCATAAATGTGCTGCCCTTTTAGATGACAGAAGTGAAACATGTATTGAAATATGTTATTTTGCTGGGCACATCATACCATCGAGTAATACAACATGAATATAGACTTTGTTACAGAGTTTTGTTTCTGTTGTTTTTTGCCATAATAAGGTGTTTGAAATCTTGTAGTATACTTCACTTTCATTTTTTAATAAAATGTAGGAAATATTTTTTCTCCAAAACTAAGCGGCCATCATCCACATTTCATTGTGTTTTGTTCTTTTGGACACAAGTGTGCAGCCCAGGAATGTACTGCACTTAGGAGAAGCACACTGAATTCATGGGTCTGAGGGCCATGGCCCTGATTTTCACTCAGATGACTAAGAATCTAATGGAAACTGAGGAATTATTAAAGCTGCTCAGATAAGATGCAAGCCAAAAGCCGACACTGATTCACCTTTCCTTGGGGTGGGGGGGGGGATCAGCAGCTTTACTAACCCGAGAACTGACTCCTGGCAGCTGAACACATGGACATACCAAGCAGAATACATTCAAAGAAAATGTGCACACAGCCATGCATGCATACAAAGCCTGGCTTTCTTATGCCTGCTATGGTAAGGGCAAGTAACTATATGCCACAGGGAGTGATGTCAGCGCATATAAGCCTGCTATGGTAAGGGCATGTAACTGTATGCCACAGAGAGTGATGTCAGTGCATATACGCCTGCTATAGTAAGGGCATGCAACTGTATGCCACAGGGAGTGATGTCAGCGCATATACGCCTGCTATGGTAAGAGCATGTAACTGTATGCCACAGGGAGTGATGTCAGCGCATATACACCTGCTATGGTAAGGGAATGTAACTCTATGCCACAGGGAGTGATGTCAGCACATATACACCTGCTATGGTAAGGGAATGAAACTGTATGCCACAGGGAGAGATGTCAGCGCATATACGCCTGCTATGGTAACGACATGTAACTGTATGCCACAGGGAGTGATGTCAGTGCATATATGCCTGCTATGGTAAGGGCATGTAACTGTATGCCAAAGGGAGTGATGTCAGCGCATATACACCTGCTATGGTAAGGGCATGTAACTGTATGCCACAGGGAGTGATGTCAGCGCATATACGCCTGCTATGGTAAGGGCATGTAACTGTATGCCACAGGGAGTGATGTCAGCGCATATACACCTGCTATGGTAAGGGCATGTAACTGTATGCCACAGGGAGTGATGTCAGCGCATATACGCCTGCTATGGTAAGGGCGTGTAACTGTATGCCACAGGGAGTGATGTCAGCGCATATACGTCTGCTATGGTAAGGACATGTAACTGTATGCCACAGGGAGTGATGTCAGCGCATATATGCCTGCTATGGTAAGGGAATGTAGCTGTGTGTCATGGGGAGTGATGTCTGGACATATATGCCTGCTATGGTAAGGGCATACAACTGTATGCCACAGGGAATGATGTCAGCACATATATGCCTGCTATGGTAAGGGAATGTAACTGTATCTCACAAGGAGTGATGTCAGCACATGCCATATATCTTTGATGAAGCATTTTTATAAGCACATCTTTGTTACCTGCTCTGTGCCATAACCTAAGTTATATTGGAGTCAATCATATTTTCTCTAATAGTTTAGAAGTCTAAGGGGGAGAAATTGAAGAATTACTGACACCTAAAACAAAATGAAAAAAACTATTAATAAGTATAACTACTTTTAAGTATTTAAATGTGACATACTACAGTACCCCATGACTCTGCAAGGACCTACACTCCACTGTCTGTGCTCAATACACTTGTATGACACTGCAGAAGGTATGCCTGTAATGGATTGCATATTGCATCCATTGTCAATGGAGTATGACAGAATTAATGATAAGAAATTGTGGTTGACCCTCAGTAATGCAGAATGAGCCATAAAAACTTTTGAACTTCTTCCCTAATGACAGAGTAGGGTTAGAGATCCATTGTTAAGACATTGAGGTGCACTTCAAATATGTGCATTCTGTTATGAACATAGTAATGAGCTTACTTCAGATAATCATGTTGTGCTTAATTAACATGTAATTATCTGAAGTTAAAACTTGAGAGGCTAATATTCAAAAACAGTGATTTGTCCCTAGTCCACAAAATACAAAAACATTTTTTGAAAGTGGATAAAGCTAAAACCTCTGTATCTTCCCGTGAACATTATATACAACATGTTTTTGTGTGCATCTCTCTCTCTCCTCGGGCCTCCACTGAAAATGGGCTCTTTTAGGCCCAGTGGACTTATCCCGGTAAACAAATGCAATATATATATATATATATATATATATATATATATATATATATATATATATATATATATTTATATATAAAGGTCCCCTTTAGAAACCTGAAATCTTGCTTACCCGAAACAAAAATCCCAACATGCAGGAGGACTGATCATCCAGAACACCAACAAATCACTAACAGTAAGTTATCATTTGGCCAGCATGCTGACCTTTGCCCCTTACCTCCATAGTGCAATCTCAGAGTTGGGATATTTAGTTGGGGGCAGAAGTGAAAGGTGCAGCCTTCCACATGGGGGGGTGGGGGTTGAAGCCCCTCACATGGGTGGGTGTTTGTGTGCTTTGCTGTTGGTGTATTTGTGGGTTGGATGATCGTTTACTTTCTGTTCGTGTTTTATTGGTGTTCCAGGCAGTCAGCCTTTCTGGATGTCGGGTTTTTCTCTCAGTCTTTTGGATTTCGGGTAAGTGGGATTTTGGTTTCTAAAGGGTATCCATATTATATATATATATATATATATATATATATATATATATATATATATATATATATATATATATATATATATAGGGGTCTACTTCATTTGACAGAAAGCACATTTCAATGAAACTCATTTGATAGAAGTCTCATTTCACTTAAATTCAATTCCCTGAGCACAATTCACTGAAAGCTCACTTCACTGAAAACTCATTTGACTGAAACTCATTTCGTCCAAAGGTATATGCCCTGTTCCCCACTGTAGTGCGACCCTGGAGTTAGTATAGTAAGGGGGGGCATAGCCCCCCACATAGTTTGGATATATAATATCTTCTGGAAAGAGTTATTCATTCAACTTGTAACTATGCATGTTTATTATTTACAACATTTCAAATAGTGCCCCCCCTTACTATATATACTAACTCCAGGGTCGCACTACAGTGGAGAAGAGGGGGTTCCTATTAAATGATCGGAGACGCATTCTTTTGAATGCATCTTGATCGAACTTGTAAGCACGAAAAGGCAAAATAGCAAAACAGCATATAAGCAAATTCTTTCCCTGGGAAAGAAATCACTTGGTTGCTTCCCTTACTTTGTCGTTTTCATGATTATAGTGCAATCTTGGAGTTGATATATTTAAGTAGGGGGGTTTGGGGGCACAGCCACCCACTTTATGTTATATTTTAATTTTTTTTTTTTTTGTGGTACACTGATTTTTTTCTCTTGGAAAAGAATCGCTGTTCTAATTGTTTGGGATTGTAAGCTTTCGCTTACATGGGTTCGATAAATCATCATTCACTTTTTTAAGCATTCAATGATTTAACACAGACCCAGAAGATGGTATATACCTTTCAACTAAATGAGTTTCAGTCAAATGAGTTTTCAGTGAAGTGAGCTTTCTATCAAACGAAGTAGACCTGTATAGATATATATATATATATATATATATATATATCTATATATATCTATATATCTATATATATATATATATATATATATATATATATATATATATATATATATATATATAGATATATATATATATATATATATATATATATATATATATATATATGTATACATGCACACACACATATATATCTATATATACAAACACATACATACATATATATATATATATATATATATATATATATATATATATACACACACACACACACACACACACGTGTGTGTATAAAACAGCCATATAATCAAATGTTCTTAATACTGTACATTTTTTATGCAGCAGAACTGAAACTCGTTTTATCACTTCTGCTAACTAAGTTGGTGTGAGATTGTGTTACTGTAGGTATATGGACCTGGTATATATAATTAGCAGTTGGTATGGGGGGCACAGCCTCCTCCCCTGCACAAAACATTAGATTTGTGTCTTTTTTTTTTAAAGTTATATAAAGTTACTTATATGTATAGGTTTATATGTAAGTACTCTTTTAGCAGCCCTTGTGGGCCATTTTAAGTAACTACTTTCTCTTTCAAAGGTAAGAATCAAACCTTGCATCTTCTGCCTGTGAGGTAAATGCCTTTACCACTATGTCAACATCCAGCATTTTTTTTACATAGTATAATCAATAAAACTCTTCTACTGACTGTAAACTATACAGACAGACATGCTGATTTTTCTCTCTTTAAGGAAATTAAGACTGCTAATGTTGTGTTGTGTCTTTCGGCTTTTCCTGGATAGGGTTCGCCACAATGCCAAAGATTTTTAAACAAAAGCTCAAAGCTTCTTTGTTCATCTGTCTGGTTTCTTATATTACCCAATTTTCATGCCACTCCCTGACCCATTCTTTTCTTCATTGGAGTACTCTTCCCATCAGCACATTCTTCTCTTGACATTAAGAGAAAGCAGCAGTTATAAGTGAGTGAACATTCATAACTGTCAAAATGTTTAAGTTATTTACTATATCACCCAAAGCTTTATGGAACACAGATTCTCCTGAGTGCATCCAGAAGAGAAACATTGCTAAATACCTGACATCATGATTCCCAGATCTGCAGACTTTCCTGTATACTGCAACAGACTGCATTAACCTGCAGAATTAATTGATTTTATGCCCTTTTATCATTAGTTATTCAATGAATCAGAGCAGTGTGGTCTTCAGAAAATCTATAGCAAATAACGAGGGACTGCCATGGGAAACAACAAATCATTCTGGGAATGGTGCTGGTAAGAGACACCAAAGAAAGATTTTATGTATATTTCATTATTTGTTAGTGGAGTAGATGGTCTGTTCCACAGGCCCTGTTCATCCATCACTCAATCCATAAACGAGCACACAATCTGTAAGGAATACAGGCAGGTGTAAGCACATCAGTATACACACACATATACCCAAAAGTAAAGTCATATTCACCACACAGGTTTTGTTAGTAAAGAAATAAGGAAGGTATTATATATATTTATTTCACTGATGCTAATATCTAAAATCTGTTTTCATTATGAAACATAGTAAGAACAGGAAATAAAACTTGTACTGTTTGTCAGATAATAAGAGTTGTACTGGAAAGCTGTTCTATCACACAATTTGAGGTTTTAATTGCAAACAAATAAACCTATAAAATAGTATGCTGGACAGTTAAGGCAGATTTAAGTGAGTTGATATACTTAGCCATTATTTTTGAAATAGTCATGCAGACAGCCATCCTAGAGATGGTCATACAGCATTTGCCTTGAAGAGTTGCATATTAAATGACACTGCTTTGCTGCAGGCAATGTGACCATGAGGGAAAACAACTGGTTAAAGCAAGGTCTAAATAAGGTGCTGGCTCCTATTGTTGGATATTGAAGTACACATACTAGTTTTATTTATTTTAGTCAGTTAGCTAAAGATTGGTAGTAATGAAGATGTACAACTTTAAATGTTAGAAAATTAAAAATGCAGATAGCTCTATCTATAATTAGGAACCTGTTTGTTTTACATAAAGTCAAGCAGTGTGTTCTTCTGACAGGAAGGTCAATTTTCATATCAGATTTGTGGTAGTTTGCATAATTTTCGTATTATAGCAAGAAGGAATGGTTGTAAAAGGAAGCTAACATGCTAAGGTGGGGATTAAAGCATTTATTCATGTTTTCTTTTTTCTTTCCTTAGATGTTTGTTGGCTGCAAAGACTAAAGGAGAATTTAAAGTTCCTAACCTTACTCAACAAATGAAAGAACTAGTAACCAATTACAGAAGTCCTGCAGGCACTGCAGAAATAGATACTCACATATGTATCCAACTTACCCGCTGGATGCCAAGTTAAATTCCAGTTCAAATACTTGTGAATACTTTCTTTTGATAAAAAACAAAATATCAACATACAGCTCCCCTAAATATAAACCACTTTATTTAAATATACTTCCAGAATTTTGTGTGTATGTATGTGTGTGTGTGTTTCAGTGTGCATATACTAAGAGAGAGAAATACATTTTAGCAGGAGGAGGCCAGGAAAGATTGAACTATATTTGTATTCTCCAGTTTGTCCATTTCTGTACAACAATGCTATCTTCTCAGTCAGAGCTGAAGATCAGGATTCGTTTGATTTAATTAAATGAAACCTTTTAAAAACGGTTAAGTAAGATAAACTCTATTCTGATTATTCTTTTGCTGTGTTTTTTTTTTTAAATGTTAAGTGCCAAGGCTTTAAATGGTGTACAGAGGTTATTCATCTCATGCTGAGCTGTTACTATAAAGCCTGAAAAAAATAAAAGTATGAATCATTAAGTGGTGAAACAATCTACTAAAAATACAAATTCAAAATAATATACATTTCATATGTATTTTTTAATTCCAGATGGTATTGTACAAGTTCTCGCCTACCTGAAAGTGCAATATGTTTCCTTGAGCCTTTTCCAATAAAATAATCTCCAGTTTAGATGTATCCTTGGTGGAGAAGGTCACCAACCTCCCCTGCAAGTACTGGCAAAGAGAATGTCATAGGTAAGGACCAGGGAGCCACAGCAGCTGTATGATGAAGGCAAAATTGGCAAATATTATAACAATTCATAAAGGGCCAGATATGAGACTGTTGATAGTTGCAGACCAATAAGTATGACAACATTTTGTAAATATTTTGAGAAATGTTATCTTTATTCCAAAAACAAAGGTGTTTAAGCTCTGTTATTAATAATTGTCAACTTGGGTTTACTAAAAAGAGATCAACTATAACTAACCCAAGTGAGTTTTATAAATTTGCTAGTATGGTTAATGATAAAGGTAATAAGGTTGGGGCTGTCTTTGCTGATTTGTCTTAGGTTTTTGATAGTGTCCCCATAACAATAAAATTGTCTCTAAGAACAAATTAAATATTGAATATTAATCCTTTGATTGTCCACTGAGCAAATAAGTACCTATAGAAGGAAGCAAAGGGTGAAAATACTGGGTAAAGATTCAAATTGGTTTGAAATCAATAGAGGCATGCCACAGAAATTAATACTTGGGTCTTTTCTTTTTGTTTGCTTTCTTTCCAAAGTCAGTCATGACTGGATTTCTAAATGTACAAATGATATAAATATTGCAGCATGATTAACAGCACAAATCGCTTATTTATTATTTTATGACTTTATGAATTAACCGCGGTAGTGGTGCTGGGTAGCGTTGTCACCTCACAACAAGACGTTGTCGCATTCGATTCTCAGCTAAAGCGTCTTCTGTGTGGAGGCATGCGTGAATGGGCATGCCTTCATTGTAGGTTGTGCATCAGGGCTGGTAACTCGGCACATAAACATCCATCCACTGTGGCGACCCCTAACCAGGATAAGCCGAAAGACACAACAACATGACTTTATGAATTAGCTTAACTTGTGATTGAATAGTCTAGGTATGAATATTAGCAATGGTAAGAGTGAGGTTATATTCTATGGTCCAGTTAACATAGAATATTTTTTACTTATGGGGTTTACAAAGTAAAAAAGTTATTAATAAATATACATGGTTAGGTATTCTTATGTCAGATACATTAACATTTACTTATCAATTCATGTATAGTTAAAAATAAGGCATTATGAGTATTACCATTATTCAATAGAAATATATCTACCAGGTCTTTATGCACACTAAAGCGGTTATTTATTAGCTGCATACAGCTTATTTTGGAAAATAATTCCCTATTTTGTACTTACACTCAAAGTAATCTAATGTTGCTAGAAAGTCTTCAAAGAAAATTTATAAGCAGCATTTTAGAACTTACGGTACTTTTTTTATCATCACTGGTTTGAAAAGCTATAGTTGAATTTATTATATTTGATGGCTTCTCTGTAGATTGCCTTTATCTTTTAATGTCTTGCATGATTTGATTAAATACAAAAACATTTTATTAATAAAAATTAAATTAGTTTTAAATTGTAACTTAACAAAACTGTTAAAAGAAATAAATTTATCACACAATTTTTAGTTAGATTTGGAAAAATCTACCAGTTAGACAAAGTTCATCAATGCAAACATTAAAAGTAAATTTAGACATCTGGTTTGGTAATAAGGCCTTAGGGTTATTGCATAGTTATACCAAACTGTGAAACTACTGTTTTTTGGCACTGTTATGACACCAGCTTTACAGTATGATGACATTTATTTATTGACATTTGTTAACCGGGTTAGTCCAACTGAGCCAGGGGCCAATTTTCAGTGGAGACCCGGGGAGAAAAGTTCCAGAAATAATACAAGTAATTATGATATTTACAAAATATTAAAGTAGGGTCACAGAACTATAGTACCAGTCAAAAACTGTGCACAGCAGTACAATGCATAGGTAAAATAATAGTTAAGCACAATTTCCAAATTTAAGAACAGTATATAGCATAGGCCAAATAACAATTAAAATGTTTAGAGAGTATTACACTGAGTACAGTATAAATACAGTTTGCTAGAGCAAGTAAAGTTGATAGGGAAAAGCAGTTAAGATGAGAAGAGAGGAGACCAATTCAAGTGGGGGGTTGACAAGGGCATGACCACGTCTTCAGGAGAAAAAGTTTAAGTTCTTTCTAAAACAGGTATTTATGCTGAATCCTTCTTATGTTGAGAGGGAGTGAGCCCCAAACATGGGCTACAGAGTACTTGTAAAGGCTCGTACCAATGTTTTAGTTGGGTTTGTAAAACTGAAGGAGGTGTTTACTGGCAGTATGGAGGTGAGGAGGGGTTATAGAAGGAGACTAAATTAAAGATGGAGGGACAAAATGAGGGTTCATATATGATAGAGTGTGCAATATGTAACTGGGGTATAAGCAGCTGTTTGGAAAACTGAAGGGCAAGACAGTGTCGAGACTTGGAAGGAAGGTTGGCGGCAAATCTGGTAATTTTGTTATAATTTGCTCTAGTTTAGTGATAAGAGATGTTTGAACATATGTAAGGATAGGGGCAGCATAAAGAAGGCAGGGTAGGAGTAGGGCCTGAGTGAGGGAGGGACAATGCTCAGTGAAATGAAGCTTGCTGTGAGGTATGGCCACTGGAGGCGTCACCACCCTGGGGCAAATGACAGCACTGTCTCTAAGCAACATGCCTTAGCCCAGCCTGTGCTACAGCATTAGGACTGTAGATGTGGTATGTATTCCACTACACATATCACTGCCAGCTATATCTCTCAACTGACCCTGGCTTGTCGAATGTCCCTGTTTTTGATTCATATTTTTTGCCTCCCCTTAGTATTTTTTTTGGTAAATAACTGATGATCACAGCTGCTCAGTAACTTTATACATGACATTTTCATAATTTTTACTGTTCAAAAAATGTATGCTGATGCGGTTTTATTAATTTTAAGTGAATTACTCTAATATTTAAAATTTGTCCCCGATTTTTTGCCTTTGTCCCAAATTATTTTGACTTTGTTCCTGATCCTTAGGCAAAGATGTTGAGAGTTATGTACCCAGCTCTACCTCTGAAGAAAGGTGAGCAAGCAAGACCTGTATACCTCTCTTTTCTCCTCCTATCAGCTCCAGCAAACACTGAGTTTTAGAAATGTGATTTCACAGAGCCCTCAGTTATGCAGAGGCCCAAAATGATTGTGCCAAAGAAATTATGAGGCAAAGAGGGATAAATCCCTAACTATGATCCAGGTGACACAGTTTTCATTAGTGGCTTATGTGACTGATGGAGTGGCAGGGAAGAATGAGATTGCCTTATCCTGGATGGAGGGCAGTGACATAGGTGTCTTCTGCAACAATCCCTGGTGAAGGCTGGGAACGTTGTTGGGAAGAGATGTATTCCAAGGAGGAGGAAAGGTGAACCTGGCTAACCTGCTATGGAGGTAGGGTGATACACCACAATGTTCCTATTTTATGCCAGCCCCACAAAAGCAACCATGTCACCACAGGGAAGGGGAGAGAGGATAGGGCACATAAGAAAAAAAAACAGATGGATATGGAGATGGTTGAGCCCATAGGATGCCCTCATGATCTACACTGGAGTAAGTTAAGGGGTTACAGAGATTGCTTGGTAGGCCCACTGTGGACATGGGGCACTGGGGAGCTGAGCCAGTAATATGACGGAGAGGGGGACCAAAAAAAAGGTATTCATTATGCCACACTTTTTATGCAATTTAATGATGAATGCACTCTAAGGGATGATAAGCTGAAAGACTAAATGCACAGAACTCCTGAATGATTCTTGTTAAGCTTACACAAAGTTTGAAGAAAGATCTGTTTGATTAAATTTTGAAGACATACTTGTAAAACTCTGTTTTAATTTCTTCTCACCTAAAAAGAAACATAGGGAGGCTGGATAATAAGCTGCATTTCATTTCTCTCATCATTAAAGAATTCTGCTTGCATTTTTTGAATAAACAATACTGACTGGTATTACTTTTTATCATGGAATTACTTGATGTGTAATATTGATTAGTATTTTGTTAATTTTCTGTCTTGTATAATTATAAAAAATTAAATGAGATTCTCTAAGGCTTTAAACTCCTTATCTATGTCCCAACAATAACTGACATATGGAACTTGAGAATTACTTTCAAAAGGCAGTGGGTTCTATTCTGACACCAGGAAGTTAGATTAATTTTTTCCCAGTACTGACACTGAAAAACAGAAAGTGATTTTGCTCGCTTTGAAAGTAAGTAAGAGAGTTAGGAAGCACTGTCAAACCTCCAGCAGCATATTGTTTAACATTTTTGGTACAGGTTAAGGTGTTTATCTTACAGACACAAGGTGCAGGGTTTGATTCTACCATGGGGTAATTGGCTAGGGCTAAAATGACCCATAAGGGCAATTAGCCTAGTACCAACGTATGAACCTATATAAAAAAGGAATGTGGAGGGGTAGAATGGATCAAAAATCAGGGACAGTTTTTTAAATGTTGCTCTCATTCACTTAAAAAGTTAATAGCACAACATGTTTTGCTTAAATATGCATTTTCTGAACAGCAATAATAAGTACAAGACTCTAATGTCAGGTATCAGTGACCAATTAGAATTTTCCAGAAAATCAAAACTTTAATGAGGGACAAGGCAATGTGGGTGGCCACGATGGTGCAGCGGTTAGCTTTGTCGCCTCACGGCAAGAGGTTCCCTGGTTCGATCCTTGGCTAGGGTGCTTTCTGTGTGGAGTCTGCATGTCCTCCCTGTGGTTGCCTGGGTTTCCTCAGGGAGCTCTGGTTTCCTCCCACATCCCAAAGACATGCTGTAGGTGGATTGGACACTCTAAATTGGCCCTTGGTGTGAGTGCATGTGTGTGCCTTCTGTGGAAGGTTGGGCGCCGGGCTGGCAACTCAACACTGTAAAACTTCTCTGCCAACCATGAGCGGACATGTGATCCACTGTGGCAACCCCTAACTGGTAAACGATGAAAGAAGAAGAAGAATGAGGGACAAGGCAACAATACGAGATAAACTCAGGAACAACTGAAAGATGCAGCAGACAGAAATGAAGCACTTCTTTGTCAGAAGGTAAAACAGATTTTAAAAGCTATTTAACACTATGTTCTGCCACATGTTCTGTTTGTATGTGTAGCAGAGGGAAGTTCAAACAGCTTTTAAAATGCTGTTTTAACTTCAGTTAGTGTTTTTGCCAGATGTAGCTATTCTCTGCTGGACCCGAGTGTAAACCCTATCTAAACAGCACTTATGATGACCTTAACTAGGAGCTGTAATTTTTCCCACCCACTCTCCCTAGTGTTGTGGTGTTCTTATACTTGGTGGCTTTGCAGTTGCCCGCCCATACTGTATATTTGATCTGTGACACTCCTCCCAGGCTAGTGTCATTAGTTCATTCAATCTAATAGAGAACATTTGTGAAGGCCTAGCCACTCAGATTCTTAATCTTGAATTAACTTCTGTTCGCTTTCTCCATTTCCACTTTACTAAAAAAAAACAAAAACAATTCTAAGCTTGTTTCCCCCCTTTCCTGTAAGAAGTCTAATCCAGATACAGATTTGCTGTATCCAGAACTGTTTGTAAGCACCTGAGCCCATCCCCCCTCCCCCGCTTAACTAGGGTTAAACTATTCCTGGCACCATAAAGTCTGCTCTTCAAATTTTCCCTTGCAGCTAGCGAGCTTTTTAGTTTTAGCACTCAAATCTGTTTCTTTGAGCTCAGTACTTGCTCAGAACTCGAAAGCACTAAATAAGCTACAAATTACTAAAGCACTCAACTTTCCTCAGTTGTCTAGAGGAAAACAGTTTTTAGTACTTAATAAATAAGAACCTATCCAAGCATGTCTAAAGGTCAGCTCCTGGTGTTTTCCCCTGTCTACCTGATGAATCTGGGCATCTTGGGGCAATGCAGCAATTGCCTCATATACAAAGACAGCCCCCCTCCTCCTACCACCCAACACTACGACCTGTGAGCGATGCACTTATATAGCCAAACTGGAAGCAAATCTCTCTTCAACTAAGACTGGACTAGACAGTCAAGAGGAGAGGGTAAACACTTGCAGCACACCACACTCATCACATAGTCCCTCAAAACCTACACCACCAAAACCCACAAAGAAGCACAAAACACATGCCTACATTTGCGGAGGCTCTCAATAAAAATCTGCCCAAACAACAGAGACCTCCAAAGCAGAAATGCAAGCAACCTCCACCCCCCAACACAAACCAAATGACACATGGCCCACATACTCAGTGTGCCACTCAACTATAGCCCATAAGGCATAACGCACCCAGCATTCTAGTCATAGGCGACCCTATAGTCAGGCACACTGATGTTCCACTCACCAAGCTAAACAAGGAGAAAGTTACTGTCAGCTGCCTGTCGGGTGCCAGGATCTGCCACATAATGCATGCACTCAGGTCAATCCACAACAAGTACAAATATGACTTAATCATTGTCCATGTTGGTGTGAATGACCTGAGAGGTACCTCCCTGTACTACATGAAAAGAGACATGGAGGAGCTCTCTGATCTTGTAGCCCAGTCAGGTATGACCCTAGCTCTGAATAGCATCCTGCCATCACCCAGAATGATGCCACAGTACAAGGACAAAATGATTGACTTCAACAATTGGCCAAGCTTCTGATGTCATTCTAAGGGAATCCAGTATCTGTCAGCCTGGGATGATATGATTGACAGACCACGATGCTTTGCCAGAGATGGCCTGTATCTGTTGCCCTTGGGATTCTGGATACTGGCAAAGGCTGTTGCCACACCTATAGTGCCTTTTTTAGGCAAGGTTCAAATGACAAATTCACCACTGTTAACAAGTACAAGCAAGCAAAATATGAGGGTAATGCTACTCAATGCTAGAAGTCTAAACCTCAAAATGCACTCACTCGAGGCACTCCTTAAAATGGAAAACAGCAACATCTATGCAGTGACAGAGACCTGGTTTAAAGCTCCAGAGAGCACCCCTGCATTACCGGACTATAATTCATACCACACCTTTCGGCCACCTAACCCGGACCGAAACACTAAAGGTGGAGGAGTGTCCATATTCATCAAGTATATCAGCATCTCCAAGCTAGTTGCTCAGCATAATGCATCTGAGATTATCCAAGTTCAACTAACTATGGGCAAGACCACAATCCAGATTGTAGCTTGCTACAGACCCCCTACCATGCCCCAGGATTCGCACTCCTCTTTTCTAGATACACTGGAAAATATTAGGGTACAACCCAACACCTTAATAATGGGTGATTTCAACTACCCCACCATTAACTGGGAAAACTACTCATGGACCAGCTCTTTTGCTCAACGTTTTCTGGAATTCATCAATTCCAATGCCTTGGATCAACTTATCCACACCCCCACCAGAGGCAGCAATATCTTAGACCGGGTCATCACCAACATGGGTGACCGGTGTTCCCACACCAGATGTCAATTCCTCGGTGGTCAGATCTGAACACAAGCTAATCTCCTTAGACATCCACATCCTGCTCCCACCCCCATTAGGAAAACAACTGTAAAAAATTTCTCCAAAGCCAACTTCACGCTTCTGAAGTCATAAGTGGCAAACTTCACAACACCCATGTAGATGGACAATAGAGGTACGACTGCTGAATCCTACACAAATGCACTTTATAAGCAAATACACAAGTGCATGGATCATGCTATCACTAACAGAACCAAGATGCTATCCTCCAAAAAAAGGAAGCCAATCTGGTGGCCTTCTGCCATGAGCAAAGGTTACAACAGAAGAAAGAAACTGTTGCAAGAAAAGAGTAATATCCCATGATTGGAGGAACTCTCTGATGAGCCTCAGTAAGAAGCCGAGATACCTCATAAAATCCTCCAAGGCTGGTTATGAAAAAATTGCCACTGATTCTAAAGACAACCACAAAGCATTCTATAGCTATGTCAAGAATCTTAATGGCAACACTCAGATCTGCTCTGAGTTACAACACAATGGCACTAAATATACAGAACCAACTGATATTGCCAACATCCTAGCAGATAGGTTTAGTGCTAACTTTACCTTCCTGTCACCCCCTAAAGTCCCCATCTCTATACCAGAAGAATGCAAAGTTCCTGTAATCATGGCTGCACAGGTAAAAGCCTCCCTTTCCAAAGCTAAGAACACAGCATCCATGGGACCTGACAACATCCCAGGCTGCCTTCTACATGAACTACAGAATAAACTGGCACCCCACCTAAGTACCATGTTGTCATAGCCTCACCTCAGGCTTTGTGCCAACTGAATGGCACACCACGACTGTTATCCCACTCCACAAAGAGGGAGCCATGACAGACCCCTGGAACTACTGCCTCATTAGCCTGTTGAGCCTGTTCTGCAAGGCCATGGACATATCATGGAACTCAAACAAAGACATTGAAGATTTCCAAACTCTGGACCCATGGCCGGCCTTAGGCATAGGCCAACTAGGCGGCTGCCTAGGGTGCTGGTCTAGCAGGGGCACTTTTCCAGTATTTATTTGGTGTAGGTAGACCAGGATGGGGCACCAGGTAATGAGTTGGGGGGGTGCCATGCAGCCCTTTTGCCTAGGGCACCAGTTGACCTAGGGTCGCTCCTGGACCCCACCTAGTTTGGGTTTGTAAAAGGCAGATCATGTCTCCTAAACTTGATAGACGTCTTTGAAGCAGTCACCAAAGCCATAGATGAGGGTAAGGTGGTTAATACAGCCTATCTAGATCTCGCCAAGGCACTCGACACCATCCCCCACTCTGGAATTATAGATAAACTCAATAAACTAGGTATAAATCCCTATGTCACAAGATGGGTTGCCAACTGGCTTACTGACAGAACTCACACTGTGAAAGTAGCAGACTCCAAATCAGACTTCAGACATGTGACAAGTTGAGTACCACAGGGTTCAGTCCTGGGTCCTCTCCTGTTTGGTATCTACTTCTATGAAGTAAAGGCTAACACAGAAGGTCTTTGGCTAACTAAGTTCGCAGATGACTGCAAACTAGCAGCCATAATCAAAACTCCTAATGATGTGGACATCCTTCAAAAGGGCCTCACTGAGACAGATGCCTGTTGTCAAAGCCATGGCCTCACGCTCAATGCCAAAAAGTGCACTGTCATCCTCTTTGGTAAAAACTCTGTACCCATGAACTACCACATAGGCGGTAGTCTACTTAACACTGAAAGTGTGATAAGAGACCTTGGGACACAGGTGGACAGTAGTGTCTCCTTTGATAATCACATTGCCACAGTGGTCAGAAAATCCTTCCATGTGGCACACGTCATCACAAAAGGTTTCTTATCCAGAAAAAGAGGTCATTGTTCCCCCTCTACTCATCACTCATTACACCCATTATAGAGTACGATGCCCCTTTTGGTATGTACCTCACAAGACATCTACAACAACTGGAAAGGCCACAGAAATACCTCACAAAGAGGATTACTAGCCTCAGACAGATGCCCTATGCAGACTGTCTCAAAAAATTCCATCTTTCCTCCATTGCATATCGCCTACTCAGAGGCGATCTCTGCCTAACATACAAAACTATGACAAATCCAGAGCTGTTGGACATGCTCCACTTAATGAATCCCAATCCCTCCTAGCTACACGATCTAGGGACCTAAACCTTGTCACCACAATAAATAGAACATGCTGGAGGGATAGATTCCTGTCCTAGGGACTTTCCATACTCTGGAACAGACTACCTATCTATGTCAAACAGAGCTCCTCATTAGCACTCTTCAAGAAGACTCTTGATGATTGGATGGGTAATAGGAAATTCATCCCGGGGATCACTTCTGTGGCTCTGTTTGACAGGGGCACAGGAAAATAATTTTCTTGGGTGGCGAAAGCCAGGATACCTTTTAGGATAGGCTTGTATAGCCCCTAGGGCCAATAGCCTAGTACCTACCTATGAACAAGGTTTTATTAAGTACCCATTAATACAGTAAAGATCTGGTTTTGTGGGTAGAGAAATGTTTACCAAATTTATCTTTTTTATGATTTTGGAGCATAGTTGCAGAGCTCTGTGCAGTATTTAGAGAATTATGACTGGGTCTCTGATTGTAACTATGGTACTGTGCTGTTCAATACTCTGATGCCAAGAAATTCACTTTGTACCACTGTATCCAGCTTCGTATTTGTAAAATCATTACTAGTAAAATGAAGATCGCATTGAATTGTCACACAATGTACTGGATTCACAGACGACAAACTCAGAGGAATATGCCAATACACACAGCATGATAGATAAACTAGCATGGCTTTTAAAAGGGGTTTAGGAGTGTGGCCTAATGGTTAAGGTGTTTGCCTTACAAACACAAGGTGCCGGGTTTGAGTCTCACAAGGGATAATTGGCTAGGCTTAAAATGGCTCGTAAGGGCAGTTAGCCTAGTACTAATCTATGAAAGGGATGTTTATAACATAAACTACTAAACTTTATTTGACCTGTTTTGCCTTAGCTACATATAGTAGTTTTATACATTTACAGCTTGTATGATGCAAGCAGTAGAGCCAGAAATGCATGTGTATGTACTCTCCATAACTAATTGAAAGAAAAACTTACATATCATTAACTGAAACAATTTTGACAGCCTGGAAACAGGTGACAAATATTTCCATGGTTACTTTTATAATGTAGATTCTAAAACACTAACATTAATTCTAAGTCAAATAAGAAGGTAGAGTATTATCAGGAAAAGATTTGACTCAATCTGATGGACCTTTTCATGGCCTGATTTTACATTTCAGGATATAGAAGAATATTAATATTACTAAAGACGTCAAAAGGTTTACAGAAATACCACCGGTAGATGTAAAATCTGTTTAAACCAAATCTGTGGACACGTGGGCTGTATTTTATGAATAAAACACAATCGAGTGACACACTGACAGACTTACAAATTAACATGTAATAACACATTGCAAGTGTCTTGTAATAGAAAGTGTAATTTTGTGCAAATAGAACTGGTTAGATTCGTCAGTCAAATCACTGTGTGATTAACTTAATTATTGCATTAAAGCTGCAGTGTGCAATGGCTGTCCATCTCAAAGCAGTTTAAATGTTATCTGCAAGCAGTTCCATAATGCATCAATTAGTGTCTAACAGCTGTGTAATGGCAGGCTAGACTGCTTACATGAGACCCTTAACAAAAGCAGAAGCAAGCACAATATAAACATTCCTTGGGATCCAGCTATTATGTGGACAGAAATGTGGAACATGCCATCAGAGGAAATCTTCGATTTTAATGCTTGCCTATATCATGCTGTTTAACTATAATGTAAATTCACTGATATTATGTACTGTGATCCAAACGCAGCTGTTCAGATGTTTGCTGATACTTGATACAAGACTGTTAAATATAAGTTGTATGTATATGGTATGGGGGAGGGGGGTCAAACTAAAATGTATGTTACGTTTGTTCACCAGAAGAGTCCAACTGGTCGAGTTGCCCATTTTCAGTGGTGACCTAGGGAGAAAAGCTTCATACAAAAAAATAATTTTACCAAGACAGTACATATTAAAATAGTAAAACGAAGAATAAAAATGCACAGTATTAGAATAAAAGAAAAGAAAAAACATACCTCATAACTGTGGTTAAAATTAATGAAATGTAATATGTGAAAGAAAAAAATAATTTTGACATACAGAAAATGCAAGATATGTGTTCGAGAAATTTTTAAACATAAAAAAAAGTTGAGGACAACATAAGACACAAGAGTTCCTTCACTACCATTTGTTATCTATGTTAGACCAAATGAGTACTTGACAATTTGAAAAAACAAACTTTTGAATGTATTGGCTACAGGATATATGAAGCAGCTCATGTAAGATATATGGTGCGTGCCCTATCCTGGGTCTGAACAGGTGCACCTTCAGGAGTTACTTAAGTAAGTCCAAAGGTTTTTGCAGTCATGTTGATCGTCTGTGTTTTCAATTTCTAGGGGTGGGAGTTCCATATTTCAGCTATGGCACTAGAGTAGAGGGCGTTTCCTGAAGAGTTCCGGCTTTTGGTGACATCAACTAGAGTTTTATTGGAGGATCTTAGTAGGCGATTGCTAGTGTAGTGATTTAGTAGGCCCTGTACAGTGGGTGTTTTTTGTAGGTGGTATAGAATCTGGTGAGTGATTTTAAGATGATTATATGTTAACAAGTTTGTTAGTTTCAGCCAGAATAACTGTTTGAGGGCTAGACAATGGTAGGTACTGAAAGCTGAGTCAGAAGCAAATTTTGTTATTTTGTTGTAGCAGGTAGATAACTTGCTTAGATGTCCTCTACTTAAGTTGATTAATATGGGGAAAGCATACAGTAGTGTAGAGAGTACGTGTTTTTTTGCGATGGTGACTGTACTATTATTGTTGAGGCAATTTTTACATCTGTAGAGTGTTCCGAGTTTTTTTATGGACTTTTGATATTATATGCAGTATATGTTTCTTAAACTTCATGTTATTATCTATGATAACACCTAATAGCTTGGGTTTTGAGACTGAGGTGATAGGGGCACTGTTGGAAGCAACTATTTTGAATGGGGAATAGGATCTGTGGCTTTTGCGGGATGCAATAGCATTAATTGTGTTTTTTGGGGTTAAGTATTAGTTGTGAGCTGGTTAACCAAGTTTCTACAGCAGTAATGGATTCCTGGGTGAGCTTTTTTGGAGAGAGGAGGCAGAGCCATTAAGTTTGTGTGTGTGCGTGTATGTATGTATGTATGTATATATATATATATATATATATATATATATATATATATTTTAATGGCTTTGCCTCCTCTCTCCCAAAAATTTATATATAGGCCCCCAACAGCTGATTGAGTTTTCAGAAACTCTAACTCCATATGGTCAAGACCATATGACTGAGTTTTTGAAAAACTGAAAGCTTTTGAATGGCGATCACAGTGCAGTGAGGCTTAGAAAATGTACCCTTTTCCTCACTGCAGTGCGATCAGGAAGCTGGTATGTATAATTTGTAGAGGGGCTTACCCCCCTTGCAAAAAATGTAAAAAAAGGTAGATTTTTGTGTTTTTTTTTTTTTTAATGTTCAAGTTTTCAGAAGCTTGACCTTATTGTCTCTTCGATATTTTTTCCGAGTTTCTAAAAAAAAAAAAATATATATATATATATATATATATATATATATATATATATATATATATAGACACACACACACAAAAATAAATCTTCATCTTAAGGTCACCTATTGTTAAGCTCAAACTCCATCTAAGTCATGTATTAAACAGCAGCACACTGGTCACCTATTGTTAAGCTCAAACTCCATCTAAGTCATGTATTAAACAGCAGCACATTAGGTTCTACTATAGGCAGCCACGGTGGTGCAGCGGGTAATGTTACCGCCTCACAGCAAGAGGTTCTCCAGTTCGATTCTCAGCTGGGGTACCTTCTGTGTGGAGTCTGCATGTCCTCCTTGTGGTCGCGTGGGTTTCCTGTGGGTGCTCCGGTTTTTCCCACATCCCAAAGACATGCTGTAGGTGGATTGAACACTCTAAATTGGCCCTAAGCGTGAGTACATGTGTGCCTTCTGTGGAAGGTTGGGTGTCGGGCTGGCAACACGACACAGTAAAACTCCACTGCCAATCATGAGCGGACAAGGTGATTCGCTGTGGCGACCCCTAACCAGGAAAAGCCAAAAGAAGAAGGCACTAGTTCTACTATAACGCCATCTATACTTCAAACTCCTCCCACTTAATGGCCCTTGCAGATGGGCTGCAAGATCTTCCAGCATTCTTTTAAGAGTGTGGGTGATACAGTATTATATGTCAGAAACAAGGAAGCTTACTTGTGAATAATTAAGCTTGGGTAGAAAAAGCTTAAATGACCAGAATGCTAACTACACTACGAATGTCCAGAATAAAAAAAACCAAACATAACATTTTAATTCAATACATCTTTTTGATTGTTAAATGAGAGTCATCTGGACTGCATCAACTAACATTCTATAAGAGTAAGCCTCAGTAAGAAAGTAAACAGTTATTTGCACTGACTGATGGTATGCTTTGCTCGACATAACTCATAATTTAGGCATCTGAAAAGGCGGCACCTTAATTACAAGCACTTTAAAATTCTTGAGGCAGTGACTCAACATACAACTTTTAACATTTGATGAGATCATAAGATTGCACTAAATGAAAAGATAAAAAGCCGTCTACTTTATTCCTTTCAACATGTAAACAGTAAACAGCATTTCTACTCAAAGCTTAGATATCAGGGCAAAATGCTACTACGAAATTCAGATGTAAATTTACTTCTGAAATACATGAATTGTATACCTTGACTGTTCAATTTCATACTTGCTGTTTATATACAGATGATAAAATGATCCTATCATCAGATGTCTGCCTATTGGACAGAAACACAGAAACCCAAAACTGTAACAGTGTATGGACTGAAAATGAACTAGCAGAAAACTATGAATTAAGAAAAAGTACAAGATAGAACTCTACACACACACACACACACACACACACACACACACACACACACACACAAGAAGTGCTGGCATAGAAACAGAAAGGACATAGCTAGAAGGAGGAGGATACTTATGTGAGGGCACTCCTCAACAAAAATGAACAGAAAAAGTAAACTAAGAGAAGAATGCAGAGTTGTGATTCTATACCTTTTAGTGCCAAGCAAAAAATGAAAGGAAAGGCAAACTTTAAGCAACAGACATTTCTAAATAAAGAAACAAGAAAAACGGAAGCTACATATATATATATATATATATATATATATATATATATATATATATATATATATATATTGTTTTTTTTTTAGATATACCTTACAGAAAAAGGAGACACAGAAGAATAAAGATGAAAGGGTGGTGTCCATTCAAAGTGTGTTTACAGGAGAGGAAGCTATATCTTCCCCCTAGTAAAGCCATACCTACCACCTAGTAAAGAAACTAACCTTTAAATAAAGCAGAGTGGGAAGATGATTCTTTAAGTAGGGCGACAGAGAATATAACCAGTAATCTCACCATTACATATTACCTCAGTTTTTAATTTAAAAATGACCTTTTATATCTAGTAAATAGAACACGAAAGAAATTCTACATTGATTACTACTGCCAAAAACTTATATCATGCCAGTAATGAAGCAAGCTTTTTAGATATGCTAGGAAACCACATGAGGGACAAAACTAAGGTAACAGTCTTAGTAGGTTCTAAAGGCCAAGCATAATTAAAGAAAAAAAAAATGTACTTTTTGCATAGAATGCCAGAAACTTGTACCCCCATCTGAAATGTAACAGTGCATTGATCACAGTACCTTTTATAGACTTGCCATTTAAGCATACTAGCATAAAGACTGTGGGGCTAATAGTGAAATCTAGCAGTGGGTGGGTACAGTGCAATGCACTTTAAAGACTAACTAGGAATGTTTTTATGCAAAGCTATGCTAGGGCTATTGCAGAGAACTGATGGTGGTATTCTCCAAAGTGGGGATCCCTACAGGGAAACGCACTGATCAGCATACTCCCTTTATGTCAGTGTGATTTCATTAGTTGTACCAGTGTGTTGGAGTCCAAACAGTTGAAGGTTTCATATGCCATTCATAGACTGATGGATTATTAAAAAATTCAATAAATCACTGAGGTCCATAATAAGAAATGTAACTGACATAGATGATAGAACAACCAGGATCAGATGTTATCCCAATTAAAGTTTGCAATCCAAGAGATGCTACAAGCTTCCGCTATGTTTATATCATTTGAACATTTATAATGGTAGGCAACCCAGAGGATCTCTCTCTCACACACACACACACACACACACACACACACACATATATATATATATATATATATATATATTTTTTTTTTTTTTTGAGTGAGGGACAGGAAGTTTATATCAATTATCAATTTATCAAGTCATAATGGGAGTAATCTAAAGTTTTTACATCAGCTGCAGATACAGCACAACTCTGGGATGGACTTCAAATTGGGTTTATCAGGGAGAAAGTTCAACATTCCTTTTATTCCCTTTTCTGGGTTGCTTTGATGATCTGGGAGACCATGTAAAACTTTCACCAAGCTGCAATTTGGTGAACATAGGACTGGCAAAAAAACATGTCATCTATATATAATGCATCACCTATGCATATCTACAGCTATAAACATAATGTTATAATATTTCTCAGGATTATTGACACTAGATACATTCTATTTTATTTGGTGGTGGAACATGTCTTTGGGCATAGCAAATATAACTAACATCATGTGAAATTGAGTTTTTTGCTGCTTCAGTGGGAAGATTTTTATATTTGAGTAAAATAAAATCCTCATTATGTGAATACAAGAATCAAAGTTTAAAAATAAAATGCATTACATTGAGAAATAATCCTTTATTTAGAACTGGTTCAATACAGTTAAGTATACATTTGTAGAAATTACCTTTCTGCAATCAATCTTGGAATAAACAGTGTAATATTTAATTTTCAGGTGAACTCATCTGAGAAATCCCTAACAGTAAATGTAAGACTTTCTATAATATAATGTGAATTAATTAGAATAGTTAACACATTGCATTTTAATAGAATACATCTAACAGACCCGTCTTCACATCTCTGCCCAGGGACCTAACTCTAATAAAGAATCGTGTTAATTACTCCTTGTCAGTTTTTCTATTCCCATTATGCTACTTCACACATAAAGAGTGTACTTCCAAATAAATAAACACCAGAAAATTAACAGGGCACAGGTTAACCAATTTATCTTCCAAATAATAAACCTGCCTGGCTTTAAGGAGAAGAGAAAAAGGCAGGGTAAATCATGTTAACATGAGTGATTTAAATTAATTATATTGCTGTCAATTTATGTTTTCAACCTCTTAGAGGATTAGTAATTAACTTATATAGCACATATATTTACTGAATTATAAATTCAGTTTGGAATATAATTTAAATATTATATAGCTATTTAGTCTGATAAGGCAAATATACCCAAATGAAGGCAAAAAGGCATTTATGTCAGTTAGAGACAAATGTTCCCTACCTTCTTGCCTTTCTGCTCCTCTTTGACTATAGTTTAACACCCATGAAATCATTTCTAGGTTTGTTTCTTTGTTCATGCAGTATGTGCCTGGTCTCAATTTGCATGTGTGTGTGTGTGTGTGTGTGTGTGTGTGTGTATATATATATATATATATATATATATATATATATATATATATATATATATATATATATATGGGTCTACTACACATGATCGAAATTTCATTTGACTGAAACCATGCAATTCAAAATTCAAAATACTGAAAACTCATTTGACTGAAACTCATAAGACTGAAACCTTAATAATGCTAAATCTCAACATACTAAATTGTAAACTATAGGCCATGCACACACACACCAATGACTAACCCTTTCCAGAACTTAAAAACTACTTGCATACCCTCTGAACAGAAAATGGATGATATAAAACCAATCTAGGTGGGGGGGGCTATACCCCCCAGCCCCCCACTATATATACTAACTCCATGATCGCACTACAGTGGGGAAAAGGGCATATACCGTTTACTTACCTTACAGTAGTCTACACGCTGCCACTACTATGTTGAAATTTAGCATTGTTAAGGTTTCAGTCTTATGAGTTTCAGTCAAGCGAGTTTTCAGTATTTTGAATTTTCAATGTTATGGTCTCAGTCAAATAAATTTCAGCCAAATGAAATTTGTGTAGTAGACATATGTATATATATATATATATATATATATATATATAAAACACAATTATGTCGAACTGCAAAACACCCCCCTTTTTGACCCATTGTAGCGCTTGTTTAGGATGTAGAGCAGTCAAAAATGTCGAATTCGGAATTTCGTGTGACATTCCAACCGTTCAACACCTGGAGCTTCGACATTTGGGTTCAGGGAAGCCGTGATTCGACTATCGGTCGCTCGGTCATATGCATGTATTCTATATATATATATATATATATATATATATATATATATATATATATATATATATACACACACACACACACATGGGTCTACTTTGACCCATCAAAAACTCACGAACAAATTCCGATAAATGAGTCCAGTTCAGTGAAAGTGAATTTACACAAAAATGCACTTTCACGAAAAATACATCACCGAATGAAAAAAGCAAAAGAATAAAAAGAAAAGAAAAGAAAAAAAATACAGCAAACACAATTATGTAGGGGGGGGGGCAAGTCCACCTCTGCCCCACACACCCCTACTACTTATATTTATTAACTCTGAGATTGCACTACAGTGGGGAAAAAGGAATATTACCTTATCCTAACTGTACCATGATCTATAATAACTCATATAAACATTAAAGATTCCTTCCCATACACCACATAACAATTAACGCACCTGTACAACCACAGGATCCCAGAATCAGCAAACGCTCTTCGGTTATGTGTTTTTCGTGAAAGTGCATTTTCGTGTAAATGCACATTCACTGAACCGGAGTAATTTATCTTTAACTCATTCAAGTGAGTTTCTGATGGGTCGAAGTTGACCCATATATATGTATATGTTTGTATACATACACACACACACACAACTTCTTATTCAGAAAACTCCAGACTATAGAGTAATTCATACAAACCAAGTTATTTTCTCCACAAGTCATGTTTTTTTTTTTTTTGTATTTTAAAACTTGGAGAATGCAAATGGTCATTTATCATATGACCCTCTAAAGGGTGGTGAAAGTAGCAGAGAAAATAAAGAGGTCCCCGTTTCCATCTATACAGCATCTGCACTCAGCATGGTGTCGCAGAAAAGCCAAAAAATTGCTAAAGACCATACCGACCTGGCTCAGGGATCGTTCTGCTTGTCTTTGGGCAAGTGCTACAGAAGCATACATTGCAAAACAACCAGAGTCAGAAACAGCTTCTTTTCTCAGGCCATCAGACTATTAAACTTGAGTAGCAGGATAAGCCAACAGGTCACCCAGTCAGTGGTCACACAGGCTGAAAGAAATATCTTTTTCTTATAGTGCAATAACTCATTACTAGGTTCTGTCACTTGTGCAGTAGCTCACCAAATGCTTATGACTTTTTGTGCAATAACTTGAATTACAAGCTACATTCTGTGTAATGGACAAAATGGTCTCTAGTGTGGCACTGCTAAAGCCTCTAAATGCAATATCTACTGTACAATACTAGGTGTTGCTATAGATAGACGTACAATAATTGTAATTGTGTCCTAGTGTTGTGCCAATGTTAATGTCATATACAGAGTCTGTAGTTCTGTTTTTATACTTATATTGTTATATTTTTTACATGTATTTTGTCTGCACATTGAGCTTGAAGCAACAAATTTTATTTAGCCTGCACTCATGTGCGGGTCTAAATGACAATAAAGTTTGCTTTTACTTTGGCTTTACACTTTGCAGTGAACAAGTTAGTGCTGCATTATGCACAGTAATAAAAAATTTAGAAAAGTTATTTTTTAAGTAAAGTAAATAGTTTGCAGAACATTTTGATGGTGGGACAGTGATGGATTATGTACAAATTTAATTCTTGGAAGTTGTTTATCACAGCAGCTTGTTACTAGAGTTCATTTAATAGTGATCAGTAATAAGTGATACACCATATGGCCGTAACATAGCCCTGCAGATTCTAGTAACGTGTATCTGTATTCATTCAAAATATGTTTCTGAAACTATTTCATTTTTATTACTGCAATTTCCATATAAGAGGAGGAGCTCTTTGAACTTGCATCTGATTATGCATCAGTATCACGTTGTCTGTCTGAGGGTTCGCTACATAATCTCGAAATTTTTAAATATTGAATTCCAAAATCTCGAGACTATTTAGCCGAAACCCCTAAATGCCGAAAGACCAGAAGTGCAAAATTCAAAATCCCGAACGTACAACACACATACATCACACACACATACACACAACTTCCCCGCACAATCAAACATACCATCCTACACTACAGGTAAGTAGGGGGGCAAGCCCCCCCTGTATCACCCACACCCCCCTACTTAAATATACCAACTCCGAAATCGCACAGACACACAAGGGAAACTCACACCCACACATTTTACATTACCTCACACACGCATCACAGTCTCAACACACACTAACACACACTAAAGGCCCTAACCAGCACACTTACAGATAGATACTTACCTGAACTGCCACCTATCCATCAACAAACCGCAACACCAGAAGCGCTACTTCAATATCTCCGAACATCAGGATTTTGAATTTCACGCTTCTGGTCTTTTGGTATTTAGGGGTTTCGGCTATATAGTCTCGAGATTTTGGAATTCAGTATTCCAACATTTCAAGATTATTTAGTGATCCCCTGTCTAAAGACGCATTTTAGTCAAAGTAGGTGATGCAATTTTAAATTTAGTTTTTGTGGCTATAGATATGCATTATGGCAATGCATTGAGTTACTGTTCATTAAATTACTAGTACAGCTGTGTTTATATTCAGCCTTTAGAAAAACCTTTAATATCTTAATGTCTATTTGTATTCCACATGTATCATTTGCACTGCAAAGATGACTAATCAAATGACTTTGACAACATATACTTTATTTATTCATCCTGGGGCTTTCTTTCCTGTAGTAGCCACATCAGATGACACAAAGACATTTCCATAAGTGGGCTTCCTTTCATTTTTTGCAAAAAAAAATAAATAAAATTTTCAAGACATTATTTTGTCTCTTTTTAGTAGTCATCTGCAATTTCTGCAGGCCACCCTTATGCCACTCTTTAATGAAGCTGCATGCAAGGGAGCCCGCAAGCTCAATGCCAAAAAGTGCATTGTCATCCCCTTTGGTAAAAACTCTGTACTCTTGAGCTACCACATAGGTGGCAGTCTACTTAACGCTGAATGTGTGATAAGAAACCTGGGGACCCAGGTGGACAATAGTCTCTCCTTTGATAATCACATCGCCACAGTAGTCAAGAAATCCTTCTACGTGGCACACCTCATCACAAAAGGGTTCTCATCTAGGAAAAATTAGGTCATTGTGCCCCTCTACTCGACACTCATTAGACCCATTATAGAGTACAATGCCCCTTTTGGAATGTACCTCACAAGACATCTGCAGCAGCTGGAATGGCCACAGAAGTACTTCACAAAGAGGATTACTGACCTCAAGCAGATGCCCTACACTGACCATCTCATAAAACTCCAGCTTTACTCCGTAGCATATCGCCTACTCCAAGGTGATCTCTGCCTAACATATAAAGCTATGTTAAACCCAGAGCTGTTGGACATGCTGCCCCAAAGAAATCCCAATCCCTCTGAGCTGAATGCTCTAGGGACCTAAACCTTGTCACCACAATAAACAGGACATGCTGGAGGAATAGATTCCTATCCCAAAGACTTCCCATGCTCTGGAACAAGCTACCCATCTATGTCAAGCAAAGTTCCTCATTAGCATTCTTCACAAAAATCTTGATGAGTGGATGGGATATAGGAAATACACCCCGGGGATCACTTCTGTGGCTCTGTTTGACAGGGGTACAGGAGAATAACTTTTTTGGGTGGTGTAAGCCAGGGAATCTTGTTGGCTAGGCTTACTTAAGCCCTTGGGCCAATAGCCTAGTACCTACCTATGAACATAATAATTCTACACAATCTGCTTGCAGGAAGTCCATTTAAAGGGAATAATGAGTCTGGCTGGAAATCTCTGAGAACTCTTGATACCCTTATATTTTATCACTCTCAAAGACTCTTCTTTGTGCAGTTACCTGTAAGGAGGAGGCATTATCAAAGTGAATAATTTTGCCTAGGTAAATTATTTTGATTTTATCTCATTTAGCACATAAAACAGTCACCTTGTCTTTGAGTTTAAGAAACAGTAGATTAATAGAACATGGTACAATGATATGTGGGCTCAGTCTAGTACCATGGTAGCTGACTGAAATTCCTAGACCGTGACAAACAGTATTTTATAAAGAAATGAAATATGCCATTGGCTTCTGATTATCTCACATTTCTAAATATTCTAATGTTATATTTGGAACAATACTCCAGAGGTTCCATTTGGCTCAACAGTTTATTGCTCTGGTGCTGACCCGTGGAACTCCCATAAATATAAGAGACTGAATATCCAAGACAGCTACTTTACTAAATGATTCACTCATGGCAGTCTTTGTCTCAGAAGATTGAGATTCATTAAATTTCTGCATAGAAATTAATGTTAACTTAATTTTGAAAATAGTTGATGTTGGTCCAGACAGCTCCATATCTAGTTTCAGCCAAAATGTGCATGCTAAATCAGCAGCAATCTCAAACGTATGAGGAACAGCTTCATTTGCAGTACCAGGTTGAAGTGCAGGCATACATTGTTTCATATTAGTTTTAATTCCAAATGTAAGAAATTTAGAAGTTATAGCCTTTAGGGAAGATTTGTCTGGAGACTTAAGAAAACATACGAAGCTCTAGCAGGTGTGGAAAAATAAACCAAGTAATAATAAAAACTAGTTTATAAACCATAGAGAGAAGTAAAGCAAAACAAATCACTGGCCACTACCAGGAGTATGCCTGGAATTCTCTACTATTCATGGGTTTAGCAACGTACCATGAAAAACAGTGGTAAGGTAGAGAGGGGGACAAACTCTGTACAATGTCAATGCTGAATCCCAGCAGAGAATGGCATGTAACAGCTATCTACTTAAGTTGTTTCAGGATCATAAAACTAAAGTTAGTCATTCTGGGTAAAACCCATGTGGTTTCATTGGAGGTACTTTAATATTAAAACATCTTCACCCCCCCCCCAAAACAGTTGTTGTCCTTAATAATGTCATATGCTTGGCAGTACCCTTCTTCCTACAAATCAAAATGTCTGAAATTTATTCTTGTGTGTGTGATTCTGACACAGTCAGCCTAACCTATTACAGTGCATATAAATGTCAGTGGTTTCTTTACTGTATCTAAAAAAAAAAAATATATATATATATATATATATATATATATATATATATATATTTTACCATTTACTGTACCAGTCTGGCAGGTATCCATGTGACATCTTTTCTAGTGCAGAGTAGTCAGCACCTGGAAAGAATATGCATGCTTCAGTAGCTCAATGGCTGTATTTCTGATATTAGCCATCTACCTTTTTTAAATGAATAGTTTTGCCATTTCATTTGAGTTTTATAGACGTAGACAGCGATTGCCCTATTAACTGCTTCCTAACAATTCCTTTGAATTTCTATGGGTTATTTTTTTAAACTTTGTTTATGTGATGAAATAACCTGTATGGGGGTGTGCTGTTGTTTCATGATGACTGCTTTGAGGGCCTGAATTAAATTGTTCTGTATCACTGGGCAAGGTAACTACCTCCAGAAGGCTTTGCTTCCTTATTTCGCATTGTTTTTATTTATTTGTTTGTTTTTTGGAGCATAGTACCTGCCATTCATTGTCTGGCAGTTTAGATTAGAGGATTAAGGCTATGAGCTGCTAGCAAGTTTCACCTTGTTAGTCCGTGGTTTGATTCCCTCATTCCATGTTGACTACTGTGTCACAGCGACTATGTCACTTTACCTTGATCACCCGCTGAAAAGAGGCTTGTGCTTAGTGTGTTTTCTCCATTAGTAAATAAATAAAAATGTTTGGCTACCTCTATATATAATGCATACCCCCCACACACACACACCCCTTCATTCAGATGCCTTACTCACTCGGAAATGCGTTCCGTCTGTTATCTTCAATGAAGTCCTCCTCTCAGCTAAAGTAAACCCATCACAGCTCCGTTTCAGTGCTCGCTGATCTGACTCCATCTTTCCATCTTCAGTCCTCCTCCTCGCAGCTAAAGTAAACCCATCAGAAGCAGCAGAAACCGTTTGTTTCAAATTAATGTAGCAGAAACCATCCGTTTCAGTTCCCGCACGCAAACCTGAAAATACATGCACCACGTGATGATGTCAGCATGCCCATGGCGCAGATGTGACTGGACTTAAATGGTGTTCTTAAAGAAGAACTCCCTAAAAAAATTATTTTTTTAAATTAAAAGAAGATTAACTAGTCAGCCGATTCCAGGGGGTGCAAGTGCACCCCCTTGCACCTGCCTGCGGGCACCCTTGGCTGCATGATTACTGCACATTTTGGGTCAAGAGCTTACAAGCAGGATTAGATCAGACATTTTCCGGCTTGCTAAAGTTGATATCTGTATTAGAAACAGTATTTAGAACACATCTAGAGCCTGTTTACTGCATTTCCTGTGTTGCACTTAAATTAAAATCGTTTTTTTTTTTCTTAAAATTGCATTTTACCTGACTCTGGCTTAGCACTCAAGTGTGGGGTCATTTATTGCACTGTTCTGACTATTTTGCTACTTGTGTATCTCTGCTACCTTTAAATTAAAAAAAAAAAAAAAAAAAAATCTTGCTTTTTTCCCACTTTCTGAAATTTAAGAAAGTTCAGTTACATATTTGCTGTTCTGAACTGTTTGTAAGTTTCTTGGAGGCCAATGATTGCTTGGGTTAAAGGGAAGTCTCTGTGTTCACCCGTGGCAGTCGTTAACACTGAGTAGCCTGCCTGTCCCTGTAGGAGTGGTTACTGCCTAGAAGCTGTAGTTTTATTGGCCATTTGGGTCAATTCCAAACTCCTTGATCTCTCTCTCTCTCTTAGAACCCTGCTGCTTCGTGGGTTTTGCCGTCTTTCCAGGCTTGATAGTTGTTGCTGAAGCACCTACCAAGAGGAGAAAACGCTGAGAGAAGAAAGGAGCCACTTTTGAGATTTTAAGTATTTTCTTCTGATTTTTTGTTTAAAATTACTGCTTTGCCACCTACTTTTCGGCTTGCTAAAGTTGATATCTGTATTAGAAACAGTATTTAGAACACATCTAGAACCTGTTTACTGCATTACCTGTATTGCACTTAATTTAAAATCGTTTTTTTTTCCTTAAAATTGCATTTTACCTGACTCTGGCCTAGCACTCAAGTGTAGGGTCATTTATTGTACTGTTCTGACTGTTTTGCTACTTGTGTATCTCTGCTACCTTTAAACTAAAACAAACAAAAAAAATCTTGCTTTTTTCCCACTTTCTGAAATTTAAGAAAGTTCAGTTACAGATTTGCTGTTCTGAACTGTTTGTAAGTTTCTTGGAGACCAGTGCTTGCTTGGGCTAAAGGGAAGTCTCTGTGCTCACCAGTGGCAGTGGTTAACACTGAGCAGCCTGCCTGTCCCTGTAGGAGTGGTTACTGCCTAGAAGCTGTAATTTTAATGGCCATTTTGGGTCAATTCCAAATTCCTTGATCTCTCTCTCTTAAAACCCTGCAACTCTCTTTTTGCGCAGTCTTGCGCACAAAGCAGCATTGGGCAGTGCCGCTTAAACAGGTTTAAACTATTCCTGGATCCACAAAGTCTGCTCTTCACTTTTTCCCTTAGAACTGCTCTAAATCTCAAAATAAGCACTCTATTTTCATTCTAAAGCCCTGCACTTGCTCGTATAAGTAATCTCATAGGTAAACACAAATAAACTTAAGCACTACATCCTCTTATACTCCTTTTAAGCACTTGCTCCCTATTGGTTCTTTCTGTCCAGTCAATAAGTAGTTCCCTATATTATTCAGGCATGTCCAAAGGTCAGTTTTGGGTTTACTCTCCAGTCCAGCTGATGAATCTGGGAATCTTGAGGCAATGTTACAACTGCCTTATGTATACAGACCACCCTCTCCTCCTCCCAACAAGCTCAAATATATGTGAGAGATGCAACTATATAGCCAAACTGGAGGCTAAGCTCTCTAAACCCAGTACTGACACAGTCTGTCAGGAGGAGAAGGTAACCGCACACACCACAAATCCAGTCTCACATAGATCAGCAAACCAGACACATAAACACACAAAAACATACTCGGAGGCTCTAAATAAAAATCTGCCTAAGTAGCAGAGACCTCCAAAGCAGACATCCAAGCAACACCTACCAGGAAACAATACCCACGTTGCACATAGCTCACAAAGTCAGTGTGCCACACAGTCACAGCCCGTAAGGGTAAACAACACACCTAATGCACTTGTAATAGGTGACTCTATTGTCAGACACACTGATGTCCCACTCACCAGGCTGAACAAGGAGAAGGTCACTGTAAGCTGCCTGTCGGGTGCCAGGATTCGCCACATAACACAAGCACTCAGGCCACTCCAAAGCAAGTACAAATATGACTCTGTCATTGTCCATGCTGGTGTGAATGACCTGAGATGTACCTCTCTGGACTACATGAAAAAAGACGTAGAGGAGCTCTTTGATCATGTAGCCCAGGCCGGTATGACCCTGACCTTGAGTAGCATCTTACCCTCCCCAAGAATGATGCCACAGTATAAAGACAAAATGATCAATTTTAACAATTGGCTAAAGTATTGGTGTCATTCAAAGGGGATCCAGTGTCTGTCAGCCTGGGATGACATGCTCGACAAGCCACGTTGCTTCGCTAGGGATGGCTTGCACCTGTCACCCCTGGGTTTTCGAATACTGGCAAAGGCTCTTGCCTCCCCCATAGTGCCTTTTTTAGGCAAGGCTCAAAAGACAAACCCACCTCCATAGACAGCACAAAGAAAAAAAAAACTAAGGGTAATGCTGCTCAATGCCAGAAGTCTAAACCTCAAGATGCACACACTCGAGACTCTCCTCAGTATGGAGAATATCGATATCTGTGCAGTAACAGAAACCTGGTTCAAGGCTCCCGAGAGCACACCAGCATTAACAGGTTATACTTCATACCATGCATTCTGGCCCCAAAACTTGGACCAAACCACAAAAGGAGGGGGAGTATCTATATTTATCAAAAATACCCACACCTCCAGGTTAGTGGCACTGCACGAAGCATTGGAGACCATCCATGCGCAACTAACAGTGGGCAAAACTGCCTTTCAGTTTGTAGCCTGCTACAGACCACCCTCCCAAACACAGGAACCTCACTCAGCTTTCCTGAGAACACTTGAGAATATGAAGGTCTTTCCAAACACCATTATACTGGGTGACTTCAACTACCCAAACATTGATTGGGAAAACTACTCAAGCCCAAACACCCTCGCCCAATGGTTCCTAGAATTTATAAACTCAAATGCTATTGTACAACTGGTCACCACTCCCACAAGATGGGAAAACATATTGGATCTGGTCATCACCAACATGGGGTCTCTATGTTCCACACCAGAGGTATACCCCTCATTGGTAAGATCAGACCATAAACAAATCTCACTGGACATCCATATTCCATCCCCACCCCTAGCCAATGAAACCACAGTTAAGAACTTCTCAAAAACAAACTTCACACTTCTCAAAACCAAAGTGTAATCCTTCAAATCCCCCAGGCCAGTGGAAATTACAGCCCAAAATGCAGAATCCTTTACAAAAGCATTCTATGGACACCTACAAGAATGCACAGAGCATGCTATCCCAAATAAAACCAAGACTCACTCCTCCAAAGGCAGGAGACCTGTCTGGTGGACCCCGGCCATAAATAAGCTATACAACAGAAGGAGAAAGCTACTACATGATACAGCAAAATCCCATAAAGGGAAGGCATCTCTGATCAGTACTAGCAAGAAACTACGATCCCTCATAAAATCATCTAAGGCCAGCTTCGAAAAAAAATTGCACAAGACACTAAAGATAATCACAAGGCCTTCTTTAGTTATGTCAGAAACCTGGGAGGCAACTCCCAGATATGCTCTGAGTTAGTGCAAAATGACAAAAAATACACTGAACCCATAGACATTGCCAACATCCTGGCAGAAAGGTTCAGTGCAAACTTCTCAAATGTCTATCCCAAAAGAGTGTAGCCTTCCTGAGATCACAGATGCACAGGTGAGAGCTGCCCTCTCCAAAGCAAAAAACACAGCATCAATGGGACCAGACGGTGTCCCGGGCTGCGTCTTACATGAGCTCCAAGAAGAACTAAACCCTCATATAAAGTCACTGTTCAATCTCAGCCTTACTACAGGATATGTACCCAAGGAATGACGTACAGCAACAGTGGTCCCACTCCACAAAGGTGGTGCCACAACAGACCCCGGAAACTATCACCCTATAAGCCTGACTAGCCTGGTCTGCAAAGCTATGGAGTGTATCATCATGGAAATCATAAACAAAGACATTGGGAACCTCCAGACACTAGATCCTACCCAATTCAGCTTTGTTAAGGGCAGATCCTTCCTCTTAAACCTGGTCGACTTCTTTGAAACAGTTACCAAAGCCATAGATGAAGGGAAGGTAGTCCACACAGCCTACCTGGACCTTGCAAAAGCCTTTGACACAATACCCCACTCGGGCATCATAAATAAGCTCACCAGCTTAAATATCAACCCCTATGTCACAAGATGGGTTGCAAACTGGCTCAGGGATAGAACCCACATGGTCAGAACAGCAGGTGCCATGTCAGACTCTAAACCAGTTACAAGTGGCATCCCACAAGGCTCAGTCCTGGGACCTCTCTTGTTCGGTATATATTTCTCTGAGGTACAGGCTAACACGAGTGGACTATGGCTGACCAAGTTTGCAGATGACTGCAAACTGGGTGCCATAATTGACTCTCTGGCTGACACAAGCATACTACAAAAGGGTCTCACAGAGACGGATAACTGGTGCCAGAGCCATGGCCTAAAGCTAAATGCCAAAAAGTGCATAGTCATCCCCTTTGGGAAAAACAAAGTGCCCACAAATTACCACATAGGTGGCAATCCATTAAGTACAGAAGAAGTAATTAGGGACTTGGGGACCCAAGTAGATAGCAATCTCTCCTTTGACAATCATGTTGCCAAAGTGGTTAGAAAGACCTTCTATATAGCCCACCTTATCATGAAAGGGTTCACATCTAGATCAAGAGAGGTCATTGTGCCCCTCTACTCATCACTTATCAGGCCCATAATTGAATACAATGCCCCATTTGAGATGGACCTTACCCGACACGTGCAGCAACTGGAAAGACCCCAAAAGTATCTCACCAAGAGGATCAAGGGGCTCAAACAGATGCCCTATGCAGTTCGGCTAAAGAAACTCCAGCTCTACTCAGTTGCGTACCGCCTACTCAGAGGCGATCTGTATCTGACGTATAAGGCCATGTCCAACCCAGAATTAATGGACATGCTTCACCTCAGGAAATCCAAATCCCTTAGAGCTACACGCTCCAGGGACTTGAACCTCAGCACAGAAATAAATAGGACATGCTGGAGGGACAGATTCATATCCCCGAGGCTCCCCTCACTCTGGAACAAAATCCCAATCCATGTTAGGCAGAGCCCCTCACTGACCCTCTTCAAGAGAAATCTTGACGAATGGATGGGAGATCGTAAGTTTACCCCTGGGATCTCTTCTGTGTCCCTGCTTGACAGAGGTACAGTAAACTAACCTTAAAAGGGCTACCTTCTGTGACCTACTATACAGAGGCACAGTCAACTAATGTAAAAGGGTGGCGAAAGCCAAACATACTCTGGCTAGGCTTATAAATGCCCTAGGGCAGACAGCCTAGTATCAACCTATGAACCTAAGAATCACTCTCTGAAAAAGAAGCTTATGGTCATTCTTGTCTGGTGTCCTATATTTAAGACATTTCACATTTTATATTCAGTAAACTATTGTCTATGTCTCTACATGAAAATCGTCATGCTTAGAGCAGGGTCTGGATACATTACATTCTCCCAAAAATATACTGTATTTCCCTGTACTACCACTCTGTGGAATTTCAAAACAGCAACAAAAAAAGTAAGAATTGCTATCCACGGCATCCTTACCTTCCAATAGGAGGCTGATTATCCATAGTAAGCATAATCCATGTTGGTCCTGAGTCAGCATGCTTTCCTCAAACATCAAAAGGGATTGTGCAGCTATATCTTTCATGTCCTAATGCACTGCAATGACAGTGCAGTCCACCCTAAGATAAAGATGTCTAAAATGACAGATGTTATCTCTGCATCCATTGCTTCCACTTTGCAGAGCACCTGAAGTTATGTTTGAGCATTTTTTTTGCGGAAGCTCTATTCTAGTCACATTGATGGTGACCACAATCTGTATCAGTACCAATAATGAATATATGAGGAGGTTGGCCTTAAGTCATATGTCAAATGCTCACTGCTGCCTAGAGCTATGAATAGTACTCACCACAATCAAATATGTTTCACACTGTGTACTTTAATAGTGGCGTTAATATAGTAACTTCCCAGGAATTTCTCCACTATACTGTTAATTCAGTGTCTTTCAGTGCACTTTTACCAGTATTAACTGAGACCTCTAAGACTATGTTGTATTCGCAATCGACACAATATTGAGATAACATGCTGTCATCAGCTGGTACACTGAAGTTTTCAGTTATAAAGCACTCATATTATGAACCAAATATTCCACATTAAATAATGCTACTTGAGGCAAATAAGTCACACTCTGAATGCTAGACACCAGTAATTACCTTTATTTACATGAATAAATGACCAGACATAAGTATTTGAAACTGAATACGAATATTACTTTCTGAAAGTAAATACAATTTTGCAGTTTGTTTTACAAAAATATATGAACAATTACACACTTGTATAAGGAAGTGCACTGCATTAATAAAACAATGCTAAACAGCTACGTGCTATTATTTCCATTAATCACTGAAGGTTTACTGTAATCTCTTCACCACTAACTTCTATTATTATTAATCAGTTTCTGAATAGTCACAGGCAGAATATACAGGCATGAAATCAATGGGTCTTGTCATCACACTTTCTCTTTCCAGTCCATAACGTCCACACCTCTCACCAAGAAGCTAGTAAATACTAGCTGAATTTTTAACAGTTATCCGAATTTGGAAGACACATACAGGTGTTTATTAGAAACAATTACTGGTTTTGTTTTTTTAACAGCTGTTATCTGAATTTGGAAGACCATCACTTGAAAAATGTCCTGATGGGTGTTTATTATTAGTTTTGTACAACCATTATATCTTTCTCTTAAAAACAATTACATTTATCGCAGTTTAGTACTGTTATTTGTCAGATAGTAGTCCACTTTAATTTATACTTGACCATCAATGCAACTGTTATATTTATAGTCTAAACAGACAATGGAAATCAATGTATCTCTTTGAATTATGTCATGGCAATGTGAAACCAAATGCATAATTCAGTGCACAGTTCTCTTTTCCTTTAAGCAGGGCTTTTGTCCAGTATAGAACATTTTAAATCTGTTATTAACAGATTGGTTCTCAGATTACTGGTTTAAGAAGAAACGCATTATTTCATTCCTTCCCACCTCATCATTCAGAATCACACACTCCACTGTGACTAGCTGGAACCTCAAGTGGCACTTCAATTCCACCTTACTAGAATAAAGCTGCAGAATGTTATCCCTTTATTCAGCCAGCACCTGCTTTTTTTCTGCAGAATCCATATTTTGTTCTAGTATCCCCTCAAATGTCCTATCCTCTGCCCTTGAAATTTGCTATTTGCCGGTTTATTGGTCTAAAGTTGGGGTCCCTCATTATTGCAACTAATCGTATTGTTACCTTTGCCTGTTTTTGCCTGATTTAGCAAATTAGTCACTGGCACTCTTATACAACTTGGCCAAGGTTTTGCAATTCCTGAATTATTCATATTAATTTGGGGGTACAGGGGAAGGTAATAATTCATGAGGTGTGTGAAGGAGGCCTGACCATACATAAACATGAGGTGATGATCAGACATTTCATTCACGGGCTAGAACATATGAAAGTCAATGAAAAGTGACTGCACTTCATAAATGGCAGCCATGATAAACCCTGTATAAATCTTTGTTAAAATAAAAAAATGACATGGCTCAACATCAGCATGTAAGAATGGGATGTTCTTAAAAACTACAAATGACTCCAGCCATTCCACAGAAAGTCAGGGGGTAGTAGACTAGCTGGTAGACCTGGAGTGGATGGGGGGGGGGGTACTGGGGATAGGATAGTAAGAATAATATGGGGGGACAAAAATAATCCAAAGGGATGAGTGTTAAGGGTACTGCATGACAGAAGAATGCAAAACAAGTTGACAAGCAATATATACAAAACAGTGGTGTGACCAGTATTTCTGCACTGTACAGAAACCTGAGCAGTAAAGGCAGAGCACATGAGGAAACTAGAGGTGATGGTGATGAAGTGCCTGACTCGGGCAGCAGAATGCACTCTTTGTTACAGATGAAGAAAAGATGACATCAGAACAGAAGTCAAAATAACTTCAGTTACAGAGAAGGTCAAAGTGGACAGGTTACAGTGGTTCAGGCTTACATGCAGCAAAGGAAAAGATCTGTTGAAGATTTGCAGGAGCCAAGAAAAAGGCAAGAAGAGAACAACCAGCAAAGAGATGGATGGATTGCATGAGGCAAGACCTGACAGTCAGGCATGACTGTCAAAGAAGGTATGAGAGTGGCGTTAAATCCAGAGATTTAATGAAATGAGCATTGAAATGAGCCCAACCACACGTAGAAAATAAATCCAGTGAAATAGCTTTGCTGACTTTACTTTTATGCAATGAAAATCCATCAGGAAATGTATAAAGCAAAGTTTCTGGAAGCTTGCTCGCTAAAAGACCCTTGAAGAATGATATTGAAGGGTTTGAAAAGAAGCAAATAGTCTTTTATGAAAGGAGAGAAGAAGTGATAAAACTGTAAAAAGAAGACAATGTCACTGCTGATGTAAGGAAGTCATCATTAAATTCAGTTTCTACAAAAAGGCAACGGGCATCCCAAATTCGATGCTTTACATCTTTGCAGCTCTGTTCATTATCCTCCTTCTGCCAATACACTGACAGCTAACATATGGAAAGGACAAAAGATACGAAGGAGCACCTTCACATAGCGCTGCATTTTAAAGGAGTTAAAAACTGCATTGTCTGCGTCTCTGTTTGTTAGCAAACTGCCTCGTCTCAGCAAATGGGAATACTTTATAAATATATTAATGCAGTTGTTTCTATAAGCTTGCCTGGAGATTTACATAGATATAACACAGTAAAAATGTCTAGATTCAGTAGGAGAAAATATTGACTAATAAACACACCTCCAGTTTTATGGCACAACAGATACCAACAAAATAGCAGAATACCAGGCAGGTAGAAATCCGCACTTTTATTTGGCTATATATATACGTACGTGTGTGTGTGTGTGTGTGTGTGTGTGTGTGTGTGTGTGTGTGTGTGTGTGTATGTGGGGGTGTAATTGATGTTATATTTTGCCTTTTAAAGAAGCTTTATTCTGCTGTCTTTACGTGTTGTGGAAGAAGTCTATGTGGTGCGTTAAAAGGATTCTAGATGAAGCAACTGAGGATTGCAGTATTATACGTTTAAAAATAAGCTAACAATCTGTTGAAGGAGCATCTCTGAGCCTGATTATCAATGTGTTTTGTTCTTTAAGTAGCATATTATGCTTACTTTCATATTGGCAGCATTCTGTCTTCTTACTTGATTAAGTTAACTTAATTAATGTTTGATCGTTGGGTTCACTACAGATTTACTTAAGTTGAGGACAAAGACTGTGCTGGTCTGTCAGTGAAGCATAATGCATTTTCAACAGTTATTTTATATTTTCCTAGTATTACACAGTGTAGGAAAACTGATTCAAGGTATATTGCAAACTAAAAGTTAGAGACATTGTACATATTTATAGCACATGCCAATTTGTAGGAAACAATAATGTTTATTCTAAGACTACTTGGCTCTCTTTCTAGTTTAGTCATGCATTTCTGTGGATACCTTTTGATATTTCCAGTCTAATGTGCTTCTCACCATATAGATACACAGCAGCATTTATACAGAACATGGAGCAAGGCAAGTTCGACTTGGTAGTGAGAACCAATGAACTTTTATATGGTCCAGAAAATTAGGAGGCTGTAGGTGCAAACTATGTTACAAACATATATGCACCACACATACAGATTTAGAGAAATAGAATATTCTGTAGCTGATGTAGTTTTGTTCATAACACTGAAGCAAACCTTGACTTTCATTGTAAATGTGTTGGCAGACAGAGTTTGCAGATAATGTTGTTTTCCCTGAAACAGGACATTCTAAGAATTCATATTCTTTTTATTTTTCATTTTTTCAGAATGGCAGTCTACGTCTCTATGCTCAGTGATTACATTTTGTACTTACTTTTCCCTATTCAACCTTTTTCTATAATAACATACTACTCATTTGATTAATTTATCTTCGAGCAAATTTTATTTCCAATTTGGATTCTACATTTTCCATGTGAGTCAGATTACTTTTCCTTGGCTAAATCCTTTAGGAGTGAGTCATGTTTTTTCCCCATTATGTTATTCCAGCTTCTTGTAATGAGTGCAATAACTATTGAAAGAATTCCCATCCCAAAACCCTTTATGCCAGTATCCCATGTTAATAAGGGTTTATTGTAATATTCCCTGTATTTAGATAATTAAATTTTCATGGTTCTAAAAGGTTTGCCACCATTCTACAGCATTCTAGTTATTGTATTAAATTTGCGTCACTCCTTTTTATTTAAAATGTTGTGAACAAATCCCACATTTGTCCTTTAGTGTCTGGAAACTATTAAACAATAGAAATGTTGCTGTGGGAGAAATTGCTGTTTTATGGTACTCCATTTTGTTTTACTTCAGCTAATAGCAATCTTTTTTCACTGTAGTTACAAAGGAAAACTATGAACCCCATGTGATTCTTAGTAGATGCTAGGTATTCCCCCATTAAGAAAGATGAGGGCCAACTACTGGCACTGATCTTAACTAGTTTGGATAAGGGATCTGCCTTGGATGTGGTACCTGATTACCCAAGTATAGCTTCAGTTCATTTTGTGATCCACCGTGTTGGTTGAAAGTCAGTTTCTCCTGTAGTGTGAAATGTTAATTGCAGTTTGTGACATCTTTTTCATCCTTAATTCACTGTCTGGGGTTTCACTTCAGAATCCTGAAATATCACAATCCTGAACTTCATAATCCGGAAGCCCAAAATACTGAAAACACACAGGATACATATACTGACTATTGACAACACAAAGCATATGACATTCCACCAAATATAAACAGGGGGGAAAGCCCCCCTGCACCCCACACCCCCTGCTACTTAAATACATCATCTCCATGACTGCACATCACTACACTATCATGAATTATGTTGTAGTATAGCAAGTTAAAAGGGAACATTACTAAGGTTACAACAGGCAGTCATGAAACATGTGATGGTATGTTTGCCATTTTTTCTGTGGAGTGCCATCTTGGAGTTCATATATTTAATTATCAGGGTGTGTGGGGTGCAGGGGGGCTTGCCCTCCTGCCTATACTTGGTAAAAACTGCTATCCTTTGTCTTGTATTTGTTTCTGTGATTCCTTGTACTGGAATATTCTCATTCTTTGTGTCCTGTATATTGTCAGTATTTTGGGATTCAGGATTTTGGGCTTCCGGATTATGAAGTTCAGGACTGTGATATTTCAGGATTCTGAATTGAAACCTTGTTTGGTCAACACATATTGGTATCCCTTTCTCATTTTACATGTGTGTCAGTATAAACAAAATGAAAGCTTTCTTACAGATCATACTTGTGTTGTTTTCCTGAATGATCTTTACTTCTCCTGAGTCAACTTGCATGCAAACATTCGGTCCATATGCCTAGAACTGAGGCAGAATACTGAAAGCAGCAGAACCTTCAGACCTGACAGGCAAACCTGAACAGCTTATAGATATGTAGGGTAGCGGTTGTTTTCAGTACATGTACCATTTAACCACCAGACAGGAAATAATGAGAAAAGAGAGAGAAAGTCAAACAGAAAGCAAGAACAACAGATGCTACTACTCTTCAATGTAACCTCTCACTTCTCAATTTCACTAATACAATTGTCATGCTGGAGGCACAATATAAGGCCTACTTTATCAAAAAAGATGATTCCTCTATTTTTTCTGGAAATAAAGGTGCTAGCCACACCACTGTTAGAATCTCCTTGTGTTTTGACTGAAGAGTGCTTCTCAAACAATCTGGAAATAGAGAGCTGTTAAGTATATTTTTTGGTTTAACTTTTCAGAGTTATGCACTGTATACTTTTTGGTTTAACTTTTCAGAGTTTTGCGCACTCTTCATTTTTGCTCGACTGATTTATTTATATATATGCTGGCATTGTTTTCTCATCTGTTCTGAAACTGGTTTCCCCCTATTCCTGTGGTGGTGTTAAAGTTGATAAAACCGGTCTAACAACTTTTGTGTTATCCGATTGTTTCAAGGCTTGCCGATTTAAAAATAGTCCCTATTTGTAAATTCCTGCATACCACTGTTAGAATCTCCTTGTGTTCTGACTGAAGAGTGCTTCTCAAACAATCTGGAAATAGAGCACCGATAAGTATATTTTTTGGTTTAACTTTTCAGAGTTCTGCACTGTCTTCATTTTTGCTTAACTGAATTATTTATGTATATGCTAGCATTGTTTTCTGTTTTCCTATCTGTTCTGAAATTGACCTGTAACTTTTCACCACACCACTGAAAATACAGAAGCAACAGAAACAGACAACCAAATTCTTTCCCTAGGAAAAAATTAAGTTTTCTATTTCTTCGATATTTTCAGCGTTCGCTGAAAATGAGTCGATATTAGAACACTCGAAATGTTCAGTGTTCTAATATAGACCCCAACACAACACTAATCACAAGACACACAACTCTCCTAAACAGTGTGCTACTCAACCAAAGCCCCTAAGGCAAAACAGCATGCCCAACACACTAGTCATAGGTGACTCAATAGTGAGGCACACTGATGTCCCACTCACTAGGTTGAATAAAGAGAAAGTAACAGTCAGCTGCCTGTCAGGCACCATGATCCGCTACATCTGCTACTGTAAAAGTTGCAGACTCCAAATCTGACCTCAAAGCAGTGACAAGTGGAGTATCACAGGGTTCCGTCCTGGGACCTCTCCTGTTTGGTATCTACTTCTCTGAAGTACAGGCTAACACAGAAGGCCTCTGGCTAACGAAGTTCGCAGATGACTGCAAACTAGGAGCCATAGTCAAGTCCCCAAATGATGTGGACATCCTACAGAAGAACCTCGCTGTGACAGATGCCTGGTGTCAGAGCCATGGCCTCAAGCTCAATGCCAAAAAGAGCAGTGTCATTCCCCTTTGGTAAAAACTCTGTACCCATGAACTACCACATAGGCAGCAATCTACTTAACACCGAATGCGTGATAAGAGACCTTGGGACCCAGGTGGACAGTAGTCTCTCCTTTGATAGCCACATTGCCACAGTAGTCAGGAACTCCTTCTACGTGGCACACCTCATCATAAAAGGGTTCTCATCCAGGAAAAAAGAGGTCATCGTTCCCCTCTACTCGACACTCATTAGACCCACTATAGAGTACAATGCCCCTTTTGGAATGTACCTCACAAGACATCTGCAGCAGCTGAAAAGGCCGCATTAGTACCTCAAAAAGAGGATTACTGGCCTCAAAAATATGCCCTACACTGACCGCCTCAAAAAACTCCAGCTTTACTCCATAGCATATCACCTACTCAGAGGTGATCTCTGCCTAACATATAAAGCTATGTCAAACCCAGAGCTGTTGGACATGCTACACCAAAAGAAATCCCAATCCCTCCGACCTACACGCTCTAGGGACCCAAACCTTGTCACCACAATAAACAGGACATGTTGGAGGGATAGATTCCTGTCCCAGAGACATCCTATACTCTGGAACAGGCTACCCATCTATGTCAAGCAAAGTTCTTCATTAGCACTCTTCAAGAAAAATCTTGATGAGTGGATGGGAAATAGGAAATACATCCCGGGGATCACTTCTGTGTCTCTGCTCGACAGTGGCACAGGAAAATAACTTTCTTGGGTGGTGTAAGCCAGGGAACCTTGTTGGCTAGGCTTACGTAGGCCCTTGGGCCGGAAGCCTAGTACCTACCTATGAACATAATGCATGCACACAGGTCCCTCAACAACAGGTACGAAAATGACTCTGTCATTGTACATGTGGGTATGAATGACCTGAGACGTACCTCCCTGAACTACATGAAGAGAGACATGGAGGAGCTCTCGGATTATGTAACCCAGGTTGGTATGACCCTAGCCCTGAGCAGCATCATACCATCACCCAGAATGATACCACGGTACAAGTAGAAAATGACTGATTTCTACAAACTGGCTAATTTTCTGGTGTCATTCTTAGGGGATCCAGTATCTGCCTGGGATGACATGACTGACAAACCTCGATGCTTTGCCAGAGATGGCCTGCATCTGTCACCCCTGGGCTTCTGGATACTGGCCAAGGCTCTTGCCACCCCTATAGTGCCTTTTAAGGCAGCATTCCAAAGACAAAATTATCACCGTAACAGCTACAAACAAATGCAATCTGAGGGTCATGCTGCTCAATTCTCAAAGTCTAAATCTCAAAATACACTTGTTCGAAGCACTCCTTAAAATGTAGAACATTGACATTTGTGCTGTAACAGAGACCTGGTTCAAGGCAGCAGAAAGCACCCCTGCACTACCAGGCTATAACTCATTCCACACCTTACGGCCCCAAATTTGGACCAAAGCTCCAAAAGTGGTGGTGTTTCCATATTCATAAAGGATGTGCACACCTCCAGACTGCTAGCATAACATAACACATCTGACCTACTTCAGGTGCAGCTAACATTAGGTAAGACTGTGATTCAGGTCATAGCCTGCTATAGTACCCCAGCCATGTCCCAAGACTCACACTCCATGTTCCTAAGCACCCTGGAGAATATTAGGGTCCAACCTAACACTCTCATACTGGGCAACTTCAACTACCCCTCCATTAAATGGGAAAACTACTCATGTACCAATACAACTGACCAACGCTTCCTGGAATTCATTAATTTCAATGCCCTGGACCAGCTCTTTCTTGCCCCCACTAGAGGTAGCAACATCTTTGACCTGTTCATTACTAACATCGGCAACTGTTGCTCTATAGCAATAGTCAACTCCTCCATGGTTAGATCCGACCACAAACTAATCACCTTGGAAATCCCTCCACAAAGGTAACCACCATGAAAAATTTCTCTAAAGCTAACTTTGGGCTACTAAAAACAGAGGTGGCTAACTTCACAACACCCATACAAATGGAGAATAGTTGCATAACTGCCGAATCATACACCAATGCACTGTACAAACATGTACACAAATGCATGGATCTCGCCATACCCAATAGAACCAAGATGCTCTTCTCAAAAAAAGGAAACCAATCTGGTGGTCCCCTGCCATAAATAAACTCTACAACAGAAAGAGGAAACTGATGCGGAATAAGATGAAGTCCCAAGACTGGAAAAACTCCCTTATCAGCTTCAACAAAAGGTTGGGATCCCTCATCAAATCCTCTAAAGCTAGTGATGAAAACAAAATTGTAGCAGATAGCAAAGACAGCCACAAGGCCTTCTATACTTATGTAAAGAATCTCCACGGCAATACCCAGATTTGCTCTGAGCTACTACACAATGGTACCTCTTATATCAAGCCAGCAGATATTGTCAATATACTGGCTAACAATTTCAGTGCAAACTTTACTGCTCCCCCCACCAAAGGACCAATCACAATACCAATAGATTGCCAGGCACCCAGTATTACTGCTGCACAGGTTAAAACAGCACTGTCCAAGGTAAATAATACAGCTTCTATGGGACCTGACAATAACCCTGGCTGTGTTCTACATGAACTATAAAATGAACTGGCACCTCACCTGTGTGCCCTGTTCAGTCTCAGCCTCACCTCAGGTTTTGTCCCTACTGAATGGCGCACTGCTACAGTCATCCCTCTCCATAAAGGAGGAGTGACTACAGACCCTGGGAACTATTGCTCCATTATCCTGATGTGTCTGATGGAATGCATCATCATGGACCTAATAAACAAGGATATAGGGAATCTCCAAACTCTGGATCCTACACAAGAGTAGATCATGCCTGCTCAACTTGGTTGACTTCTTTGAGTCTGTCAGTAGTGCTGTGGATGAAAGCCAGGTGGCATACAGCCTACTTTGACCTCACCAAGGCCTTTGATACCATTCCCCATTCAGGAATCATAGAAAAATTCACTAAACTAGGCTTCAATCCCTATATTACTAGGTGGGTTGCAAACTGGCTTACAGATAGAACCCACAGTGTGAAAGTAGCTGACTCCAAGTCAGACTGCCGACCAGTCATGAGTGAAGTCCCACAGGGTTCGGTCCTGGGTCCTCTCCTGTTTGGTCTCTACTTCTCTGAAGTCCAGGCCAACATGAAGGGACTCTGGCTAACAAAGTTCACAAACGAATGCAAGTCGGGAGCTATTATTACCTCTCCAAGCGATGTTGACATGCTACAGAAAGGCCTAACTGAGACCTACGACTGGTGTCAGAACCTTGGCCTTAAGCTCAATGCCAAAAATGTGTCATCATCCCCCCTTGAGAAAAAAAACAGTTCCCTTGAATTACCACATTGATGGTAGTCCACTGAACACAGAAGGCGTTATAAGAGATCTGGGAACACAGATTGACAGCAACCTCTCTTTTGACCACCACATTGCCACTGTGGTCAGAAAGTCCTTCTATGTGAGACATCTCATTACTAAGGGTTTTTCATCCAGGAAGAACGAGGTCATTGTCTCCCTCTACTTTTCCCTGATTAGGCCAATCATCGAGTACAATGCCCCATTTGGCAAGTACTTCACTAGACACCTGCAACAACTGGAGAGGCTGCAAACATACCTCACAAAAGAGGATGCTAGGTCTTAAACACTTGTCCTATATGGACAGATTAAAAAAACTCTCAACTATTCTCTGTCTCATATCGCCTACTCAGAGGCGATCTCTGCTTGACTTACAAACCATGTCTGACCCAGTTCTTGTTAGAAATGCTACATCTAAAGAAATCCCAATCCTCCGCACCACATGCTCCAGAGACCTCAACCTCATACCAACAATCAACAGAACATGCTGGAGGGACAGGTTCATAACCCAGAGACTGCCCAGACTATGGAATAGACTTCCCATATATGTCAAGCAGACCACCTCACTGGCCCTCTTCAAGAGAAATCTTGATGAGTGGATGGGAAATAGAAAATTCAGCCTGGGGATCACTCTAGTGGCTCTACCCGACAGAGGCACTGGGAACTAAGATCAGGTGGCAAGATGTCGGGGTAATCCTATGGGCTAGGCTTGTAAAGGTTCCAAGGCCATTCGCCTAGTACACACCTATGACCCTATCACTACAGTGAGCTAATTGTTCTTCACTTTGTACTTATGCAGCCAGAAGGAACAGACACAAAAAAGTGTGATTTATGATGTACCAGTTTGCCATTACTAATGTGATTTACCCATCTTATCCACACATATACAGAGCAGAAAGGTTGCACCAGTAAGACTGTCTTTTATAGCACATTAAGCCAAACTTTCAACCAAGTCCTTTTATCTCACAATTCCTTTTGACACATACTAGTAGTTACTTCCACAGTTATATCTGGGAAAAAAACACTGTTCATTCTTGAACATGGAGTTGGGATTTTACTACTCATCTATAAGGTGCGTTACAGCTCAAAATGTGGACCAATAACATGTTAGTCCGCCATCTGTGTGTAGTGCTATAAGCATGATTTACATCTTTAAATGGAGATCTCACCTCCTGGGCACAGGAGGCACTTCCTCAGTAGACTCCTTCTCACTACTTCCTTCCAAAATGGATAAGCTAGCTTTGGCCGCTCAGTCTTGTCATACCAGTTTGATTCTATGACACCCAGGACCAGTAGGCAAACAGTGGAAAATTATCCAAAATTAGTTTTGCATTTTATACTAAAACAAACTGTATTTCTCCCCAGGAACACTAAGTTCTTATTATTAATATGACAATCATGAATTTAAAAGTGCTTATGAAATCTGCATGGCAACTGTCCAAGCAATACGCTATACCATAAGTCATAAATCCAGTCTCAATGAAACTACACCTTGAGCTATTGCAGCTTCCTTTACTCACCATTACTGCTGATTTTAGCAGCACACTGTCAAATATTCTCCATATCTTAATATACATTATTATTTTGGATCATTTGCACTTTCATTTTTAGCCACACCACTTCTCTTTGGTATGACAAATGATTCCTGCTTTATGTCTCCCCCTCTCTATAGGATCCAAGGATCATAGATTAGTACTAAGCTAACTGCCCTTGTGGGCCATTTTAAGCCTAACCAATTACCCCATGTAAGAATCAAACTCTGCACCTTGTGACTGTAAGGTAAACAGCTTAACCATTATACCAGCCTCCCACAAAATTAAATTGCTTTCACTGGGGCTCGAACCCAAGACCTTTGGCATGTAAAGCAGAGATGATAACCACTACACTGTGGAACCACCCACCTTAAAGGAAAGCTTTGCCATCTTGTACTCGAACCCAGGAACTTCTGCACTCTGGCCTTAGACATACACATGGTGCCTCAAGACTATTTACACATGCTGCAGATGTCATTACAACCTATTGTTTTGTACACTTATACTTGGAAGAATTAGTCAGTTTTCATCAGACGTGCTTTTCAGTTTGACATTAAAGCTTCCAGCTGGTAATTTGCTTCTGTTGGCAGTTGTGTGACTGTGGTGTTTATGTGTGTGTGTGGCTGTGGGTGTGTAAGGGGGGTGAAGTTATGTTTACTCCTCATTCTTCTTGAGGACTCTTGTTTGTAGTTTTAAGTGTGCTGTATTGTGGTATTTGTGTATGCGACTACAATGAGTTAGTTTATTTCTCCATTCCTACATACAGAGCTGTGAGTGCATATTTTGCGTGAGCATTTTATGAGAAGTCTCATTTTTTTTCTTTACATGTGAATTGAACTGAAATACATAGGAAGGACAGAGCAGATGAGACTTTTGTCCACAGTGCCAGCAAATCAGCAGATTTTTTTTAATAATCTATCTACATATACAAACACATAGTCCCACATATCCATATATCTATGTATAACCTGTGTATCTATAACTGTGCATATTTTATTTCATTTAATTTTTACATTTGTTTACTGGGAAATTCGGACTTGGAACAAAGCCAATTTTCAGCAGAGGCTTAGGGAGAAACGCTCCAGATGCATGCCTTTGTAACGTGGGAGGAAACTGGAGCACCCAGTGGAAACCCACACAAACACAGAGAGGACATGCAGACTCCACACAGATGGCACTCCAGCCAAGAATCAAACAGGAGAACCACTTGCTGTGAGGTGACAATGCTACCTCTGCACCACTGTGCCATCCTATATATATATATATATATATATATATATATATATATATACACATACATATATATATATATATATATATATATATCTATATATATATATATATATATATATATATATATATATATATAGATAGATAGATAGATAAATAAATGGTTTTACATTTTTCTACAATGTCTACATGCTCCTTTCAAAAGAAATCCAGTGGTGCATTAAATAGGTAAATCACTGCATATATTTGGCACAACTGTGGACTATATCTCAGGACTGGAAGTGGAAGGCAGGGAGGGTGTAGATAAGCCAGGTTAGTGAAGCATTAAGGAGTTGCTGGTCCAAAATGAAGGAGGATGGAATGTAGTTTTATGTTAGATTTGCACTAGACATGTGTGGAGTAAACTGTAGGTGGAAAACAACAGGCCGTGAAATGGTGTAGAAGCAAAAATCAGGTGGTTTAATTCCTGTGTTGGGATACTGAAAAACAAGAAACGGTTGTAGTGAAAGCCTTGAGTCCAGGTGTGTACACACCACTGTTGATGTGGTAAGGTTTAGGGCTGGTTGCTTGGACAGTAACAGTGGATGATTGGCTAATTTGATCTTGATCTGGGCTTCAAAATCCTATCATTAGAGATAGTCAGGACCATGGTAGTTGTATCTGGAGTGGGTACCTCCAGTTGGTAAAGTTGGTAGAGCACTGGGAAAGGGGGTCAAAAAAGGAAGAGAAAACAATGATGTGAAATATGGGCCCTGTGTTTAAAGTATGAGGGAGAGAAGGTGAGAGAGGTTAAAGAGCTGTAAATGGAAGGTAGATGAGGAGAGACACAGATGTACTATGAAAATAAACAAAATGAATGAGTTAAATGGTCAAATGGCATATGGAGGGTAAACTGTATAATCAGCTACTGCTCCTATATACAAGATAAAAAGTAGGCTCATAAATCATGGAAAGGATATGCATAACAAAGTGTGCCAGTTAGAAGCATCAAATAAGGCAAATGTGGTCAATTAGAGAAGGCCTTGCTTAACTAATCAGTAGTGAAAAACTATCCAGTAGAGTTAGAGATGTCTGGTAGTCGGGGCCTACTTGAGGGGTGTCACCTTCTGAGTCAAGATGACCAGTAGGAAGGTGGGAGGACTTAGGCCAATGTCCAGTTAGGAAATCAGAGCCAAGTTACCTATTGAAATCAGTGTCTGAAACTTGAAAATAGGAAATCAGAGCCAAGTGACCTGTTGAAATCAGTGTTTGAAATCTAGGGACTAAGATGAAGGTGGTTATGGATGATCTGGGGAATTGTAAAGGACTGACAAGAGGGTGGATTGACAGTATCAGAAATAAGAAATTGCAAAGTATTTGTATGGTTCCTCAGCCACTGACCTAAGTTTCGCTTGAATAAGTGCAGGGACGAAGCCTATTCCAGAGAAGGGGAGCCTCTAAGATGCATACCTGTCTGTATAGCATAAAATACTTATGTTACAGGCAAGGTTTAGGTCCCTGTTTCAGGTGTTCCTGATGATATCTGTTTTACAGATATGCAACAGGTTCATTAGGGTTGTATCAGAGGATGTTTTGTAGGCCAGGCTTAGGTTGTTTTTTGGCAGCCCATAGGAAACTGAATGTAAGGATAAGGCTTTAAGGTGGTCCACATAGAACTTATTTTCCATGCTATGATTTATTTTTCTGAAGAATCACTGAGCACATTCCAGTTGTTGCATATGCCTGACTTGGTACATACTGAAGAGGACAGTGTACTCACTGAACAGTCTTATAAGAGCCTGAGGGCAATGGAAGAATGCCAGGTTTGGATCTAGAAGCCATACCCATGCTTACAAGTTGTGCAACATAGAATGATTTCCTCACTACAGTAGACAAATGACAGTCAAATATCAAATCACTGTGTATGTGTATTCCCAAATTCTTGACTAGAGTTTACTTTTAGGAGTGTATTGTCAATGTAGTGTTTGCTGGAATGGCCATCTTTTTGAAGGATACTATTATGCACTTTTTTGGCACTGTATTTTAGTCCATGACTATGGCCACCAGTTATTAGTCTGTGTAAAACCTTCTTGTAAGATATTTGTGCACTGGGAAGATTCAATGACTGCACCCAGTTTTTAATGCTATTATGCACTTTTTTGGCACTGTGTTTTAGTCCGTGACTATGGCCACCAGTTATTAGCCTGTGTAAAGCCTTCTTGTAAGATATTTGTGCACTGGGAAAATTCAATGATTGCACCCAATTTTTAATCATTTGTAGACTTGGTCAGCCAAGGGCTCTTGACAATAGCCTTGACCTCAGAAAAGTAGATGTTAAACAGGAGTGACTCCAACACTGAACCCTCTGGCACCACACTAGTAAAATGCCTGTTTGTGGAGATACAGTCCTCTAGTCTAACTTTTTGTGTCCTGTCTGTAAGCCAACTGGCTATTTAGTGGGTGATGTAAGGGCTTACACCCAGTTTAAATTGTTTTTTCTACAATGCCTGAGCAGGCAGTATGCACCATTTTGCCCTCATCCATTGCTTTGTTGACGTTCTTGAAGAAGTTCACCAGGCTGAGTAGACAATACCTGTCCTTGACAAAACATAGCAGAATCAGGTCTAGTGTTTGCAGGTTACTGATGTCATCATTTAGGGCATCCATGATCATCTCTACACAGCTTTGCATATCAGGCTGTTCAGGCTTATGCGTCAATAATTCCCTGGGTCCATGAATGACCCACTCTTGTGCAACGGGATAATCACTCCAGTCTTCTATCCATTTGGCACAAAGCCATTTTGAAGGCTGTGGTTGAACAGTGTTGCTACTGGGCCCAATAGTTCATGTTTCATGCCATTAAGGAGGCATCCTGAGATATTATCTGGATCAACTGATGAAGTGTTCTTGGCCTTAGAGAGCACTTTGAGTACCTGCTATCTAGTGAGAGTTAGGAAAGTTATGGATGTAGGTGTTTCCTGAGGGGCATCTGGTAGGGACAGGGGTAAAACTGGAGCTAAATTTGTCAGCCAGGGTATTTGCTATATATTCTGTATAAATGGCACTATTTATAATTAATTTATTACATTGCAGTGTATAACCTTTGAGGTTATGCACAAAGCTGAAGAAAGCTTTATGATTGTTCTTGACCTGGGAGGCTGATTTTTCCCAAATCTGGCTATGGTGGACTTGTTTACCCCATCCTGAGCTGCTTGTTTAGGCTGATGAGGGATTTTTTTTTTCCTTGCTGAGTATTGCTTCTTTTAATTTTTGCCATGAATTTCTTTGTCGGTTTGTTTTTTGAGTTGATCCTTAGCTTGATCTGGGTAGGTGCAGCTGTTACAATACTTATAAGGGGTTTCTGTGAACAATTTTGCTTAGGCAACAATATTCTCAGGATTTGGAAGGGCTTCAGATTTTGCTAGGGTGTCAGAAATAGGAAGTTTAATTTCTAAAGATTTCAGGTATAGCTGGTGCTCCTGGTTTAACCTTTATTTGAAAGGAGACTGCTTTATGGTCTGACCTGACCAGCGCAGACATTACACTAGGGAAGGTACAAAGTTCCAACATACTTGTGAGGTCCAGTCAAGGATATTTGCTCCTTTAGTGGGCATAATACTAACTGGTCACCAAGTCATAGAATCTATGGGAATGCATATTTAGAGATCAATGTATGATTCCCAGTTTATAGCAGGTAGTCAGTCACCTATGGGCATAGTGAAAGGTTGAATGGAAAGTATATCCAGTACATTCAAGCATGCATTAGTTTTTTTCTTCCTGGGTAATGGGGTGGACCTATAGCTTGCAAGGATATGGCATGGCACTTTTTTAAGGTAATTTGGACAAGGAGAAGCTCAAACACATCATGATGATGAGCCAGCCATGAGGCGTGTTTGTTTTAAATGTAAATAGACACCTCTACCTTTTATCTCTTCCTGTGGAGTAGTTGGTCTAAATGTGTGGAAGGCATTGTAGACCTGCACTTTTGACATTAATCCATGTCTCAGCAACTGCAGTCTACAATCTCCAAGGTAAGAACAGCTTGGAAGAAGTGAAGTTTCTTGTTTAGACTCCTGGCATTGATCAGTAACACCTTCAGAATTTCTTGGGCTGGTTTAGATAAATCAATAGGTTTATCAGGTTGTCAATACTTAAGGCAATATGGAAATAAAAAATGTTTACGTGAAGATTCAGAATCTCAGAGGGGACAGGAACAGACCATACCTGGCAAAGCAGCATAGCCTGTTGACCATATTCCTCCTAAGCTAACAAATTTTGTACCACCTTTGAATGACACCATAATTTAAACCAATTGTTAAATTCAATTATTTTCAGTTGATATTGCATCATCATCATTGGAAGCCGCGGTGGTGCAGCATTAGCATTGTCGCCTCACAGCAAGAGGTTCTCCCGTTCGATTCTCGGCTGGAGCGCCTTCTGTGTGGAGTCTGCATGTCCTCCCAAAGGTCGAGTGGCGTTTGAAAGACATGCATAAATGGGTATGCCTTCGTTGAAGGTTGGGTGTTGAGCTGGCACCTCGGTAATGTAAAAATATACTGCTAATCATTAGCAGACCGGAGTTCCACTGTGGCGACTCCTAACCGGGAAAAGCCAAAAAAAGAACAAAAATCCTTGGATAAGGTTGAGTATTGTTCAATGTTAGGCACATATCAACCTGGAAAATATAATCTGACAGCTCCATCATGTCTCTCTCTCTCTGTGTAGTCCACAGAGGTAGTTCTCAGTTCGTTCACACCACATGGACTATGACTTAGTCATAATCGTATATGTGGTTACATGCCCTAAGAGGTAAACAGATGAACTGAAACAGTTTGCTTCATGTACATTCTAACATTTGGCCATGTGTGCTCTGTTTCAGTCCACTTGTTTGCTTTCTAACATCTGGCTAGATGTGCTACTCAGTTTATTTCCTCACTTCATGTACATGTTAACATCTGGTTAGGTGCACCCCTCTTTCATTTAATTTGTTTGCTTTGTGTGTGAGCTAATATCTACTAGGTATGTCTCTCTCTCAGTTTGTTTCATTTGCATTCTTGCATCTGGCTAGGTGGAGTTCTATTTCAGTTTGTCTTTTTTTTTCATGTGCATTCTAACCTTTGGTATTTCATTTCAACTGTGTATTCTAAGCTGTGGCTAAATGTGTCAATGTTTAAGTTCACTTTGTTTCTTAGAATTAATATGCTAACACTGGTAGGTGTGCCAATGTTTCATTTCATTTGTTTGCCTCGTGCATGCTAACATCTGGCTTTGTGTACTTCATCATGCTTACCACAAAAATCATTACCTCCTGATTTCACTACATGCAGGAAGGCAAACATGAAAGGAGGAGGAAAAGTCAATTGTCATACTGTGTGTGCAGAAATCTTTGAGTACCTCTGCAGACAATCTCCAGTGGAACTTGTTAAATAATGCCACTCTGAATTTGTGAACTGTAACTTTTAGTAGGGGAATAGCAGAATTCAGTTAATTTTTAGCAGGTGAGCCAGCCTGATTGAGAATGATCAGAATCCACAGTTGGTGGTGGTTCACAACCTGGTGAGTTTTAGAACAATGCAGAGGAGACAAAAATAGTGTCAGTTTGAATCTTAGTTCTTTGTTCCTTTTGGTTAAAATGTTATTTTGAAGCTCATATGTACTGCAGTTCAAGAGACACACAGACGACTACGTACTTTGATGATTATTGAAATTCTTTCATTCAGTTTAGGTGTATATACAAGACATGAAAAGAAACTGTGCAGGAATAATTTTTCAGTAACTATATTCCTAGTTTATACCTACTATTAAGTAAAGTTAGTATTTAAGAAATGTCTTAGTGCTAGGGGATTTCATATACATTGAGATTTTTCTTCTTTCTTAGCAGTTTTCATACTGTGCTTTGTGTCTAACATAGTCGTGGATGGTATATAAGGGCCAAAAAGCTCTGTAGGCATTAGAACGTTTTTTTCACTATAAGTAACTCCATCTTTTATTTCAGTGTTCAAAAGCCACAGCCCCAGAAGCACTTAATCTTTCTTTTCCTATGACTCATCTGTACCGTGTGGCATATGCTCCTGTTTTAACAAACATAAATGCAGTAGAGAACACATAATGCCCCTTTTCTAAATTCTTAAGGCTTATCCTTTCCTAATCTGTGCATCAGCACGCTCAGAAGCAGTCCCCCTCCACTAATGTCTCTGGAAATACTGTTGCAGGTATGCAGTCTCATGATCTGATAATGGCAAAGGCTCCGTTTCTCGCTTAACAGATATAACACTTCAGTTACAGCACTTTCCTCGGCATTGTCATTCTAGCTTGGCATGATTCTTAACGAGATGTTTTTGGAAAGCCAGCCCAAAGAGAGAAACAGGTTGACAATAACCCACAACTAATAGTTCTGCATAATAATTCAAGTACTTTAATTATATGTGGGCATCTTAACCAGCATGGATACATTTCTCTTTTTATACTGCACTTCTTTAGATCAGCTTTCTGAACTAAGCTGTAGTGAAAGTCATTGGAAGAGTACATCACAAAGTAATTTTTACTTATCACACAGAGGGGCTGACCTTTTCCTTATCTTACTGAACAAACCATTTTTTTTAATTATTGGAATGGCACATTTGAAAAGGCCCTAAAGCACACACTCAGCATACTGATGTTTTTTCATTAGGAGAGGAATGCTAATATGTGGACTTGGTGTTGCATATGATTATTTCTGTTTCCTGATGCTTCTGCAGAGGGAAAGGGGTTTTGCAGCCCCAGGATAATCCCGCATTATTTAAAGATCACAAGAATGAGAAGTGGGTATAAAATGGTAATTTATATAAATATCATGTGATATATAAAAAACTATGCAGTGTCATTACAGTAGAACCGT